>NW_027466178.1:1535000-1680000 GCF_046127955.1 Nelusetta ayraudi | reverse complement strand
GTGGAAGGAAAGAAGCGGAGCGACAGAGACCGCTCCAGCTGGTGCAGTCTGCTGGGAGCAGGTAGTGTATTTGGGTCAGCACATTGCATCATCAGCATTTCCACCAACCTGCCTGAGCAAACAGGGAAGGAAGGGGGCGAACCTGCTCGACGAGCTGCATTATTAAGAGTTTTCTGCCTCCGCACTTTCTCACATACAGCACAGCGCACACAGCCCAGCAAAGCTCACTGCACGGCGTCTGATCTTTGACACAGATCCAGCCGGCTGGTTGCCTCTCGATCAATGTAAACACTCAGTGCCAATGTGATGGCCTTCAACTCTCCCCT
Organism: Nelusetta ayraudi; assembly: GCF_046127955.1. Taxonomy (NCBI): domain Eukaryota; kingdom Metazoa; phylum Chordata; class Actinopteri; order Tetraodontiformes; family Monacanthidae; genus Nelusetta; species Nelusetta ayraudi. The sequence goes on along the minus strand of NW_027466178.1, from coordinate 1,679,674 downwards.
TTCCTCAGTGATAATCGGTTTTCCATAAAGCAAAGTCTGTGACCACAGTCCCTGTCTATTTATCACTCACTAAATTTAAAACATTTTTGTACCTCAAACCATAACAGCTTGGCTGTAATGACATCGGAGGACACACAAGGTCATGATCTCCATGTTTTTGTCCCGCTAAAATAACAACAACGGCTTAATTTGTAGAATGGATGGAAGACGAGTGACCCACAGTAATGGACGCACTTTGTCCTGTACTTCCATAAGAACCTTGTGGTAAAATGGTAATGGAATCAACGAATGACAGGATTATTTGCATGAAGATTCACAGTCATCCTTATGTTCGGTGACCAGTGAGTTGATCAGCATGTCACTGCATTGAATGAACAAAGCCGCCTTAGTGAGCAACAGCGTTGCTAGCGTTGTTGATGTGGTTATGTAAGCAGTTAATTGGTTGATGAACTTAAAACGCCTCCGGAGTGAAGGAGGCAGATGAGCAGAGAGAGTAGTCTATATGAATTTGATCATACAAAGTTAAAACAACAACTGACAAAGAGAAGCTTTACCTACTAAATGAAAGAGAATAATAAATACCCATAAACAGCATTTGGCAAAAGGCAATAATATGAAGCGGGAGGAGAAACACAATTTGTTTGCATATTCACTTTTAGAGAATTCTGCCCTCTGCACTATCTGCATAACATTCAGCAAATGAACAAAGCCAATTTCAGAAATTAAAGCTTTTGAGACTAGAAGAATGTTGTCAGATAGAAGTGTGGAATCATACCGAATCACAATTGCAGTCCAGGGCAACTGAGGCCCTCCGACTTTGCTGATCATTTTCTAACTATTGCACAAGAGTAACAGAAAAGTATGAATGCCATGAGGCCCACAACAAGAAAGTCAGCAGGAATGGCAAAGCTCACTGTTCCATCCTTGAGCTCGAATCACTCTGACAAAGAGGAACAAAGCTCTGCAAGGCAATTGGACAGGAGAAGGTGAGGATGGTGAAGATTGACGACTTCCTCCAATGGTAATCTTGACTTGATGATGAACTGAAACTTCCCCTCAAGATTGAACCTGCTAATGCCACGTATGTAAGTCCTAGTATTCAAAATGGATAAGGATTAAAAAAAAAATAATAATAATTCTCATAATTTCTTCTAATTTCATTTTTTCTCAGTCCCAACAACTCAAAGGGTGCTCGTGAGTGAGGCAGAAAAACTGTTGATCTGCATTTTCTTAAACTTCAAAAATAGAGTCAAAATATGTGAAGAGTTTGGGGGTTGCCAAGCAGGATGCTGAATCTGTTCCACAAGGCATCCTCTATCTTTTGGAAAAGTGGGGTCTGCAGATCTCAGAGGGCAGGGATGCGAAGGAGTCAGCAGCATGAGTGGGCACCTGAGTGGGGAGACCAGACACCCCCCTCATCAGGAAGACCATGGCAGCCAGTTAGAATGTTGCAGCTTTTGAGGAATTGAGGAGCCACAGCCATGTAGCAAAAGAGCAGGCATCCCACTCAGTCAGTGCTTGTCTGGATCATTTCAATGCCGCCAATTGTGTACTCATGGAAATAGAATCAGGAACATTGTCTTGCAAGGCCAGCAGCCTACAACACAGTAGAGAACAACAACGGCTGTTACTTTTATTTTAGGAGCCAGACTATATTGCATTTCTGGATTAGTTACAGGGAGAAACAGAAAACTGCCTTACACAGACAAAGCAGCGAGGAAAATTCTTTTAAAATCCTTCTTTTTATGTTCCACTCCAAGAGGCGACTGGATGACCTTGGTCATGTGACTCATGTTGGGCATTTTTCTCAAGGCTTTTATTTTGATAATTTAATCTTCTTTTTTTTAAGTAACCTTCCATAAAGTGGTTATTCCTACTTGAATAAATCTCATTTCCGTGTGAAGGGTGGGTTATTAATAGGACTTCAATTTGAAGCAGCGTGTGCACAAAACTGGAACTTGTATCTGATGTAACGGTTCCCAAGTTCCTCTTGTGCATCCAGCTCAGCCCCCACCCCCGCCTCCCTTCGGCACACAAAAATAACCACGCAAGATCTCACTGCTGGATTAACTGTATTCCACAATAATCTTTAAATCTGCCTCCCATTAATTAGCCTGATGGTGGCACAAATGCAGAATAAGGCAAAGCAAATGCTGAGCCACGTCTCTGAGCGCCCTCACTTCTTCACAAACAAGTTTTCGGCTGTGCTCTAAGTGCGGTGGGGGGGTGGCCCCAATTTCAACGCAGCGCCGTATTGATGATTTTGCAGGGCTGCTTGTAATGCTTGCATTTTAATTGCGCATTTGTGGCATCGGGGAATAAATGCAATTAGCTCAATGTGGGTGGACTTCAATCACAAAGACGCACTGTAGTGAGAAAAAGGTTGTTAGAAGGTAATTATGACTTTGTGATTATTCATTATACTGCATTCGGTGAGAGCAAGTTTGTGTGTGTGTGTATGTGTGTGTGTGTGTGTGTGCAGATATTCATGAGGATGTGTGTGTGTTGGCTATGTACAGTAAGCAGCATTTCATTTTTATTATCAAGCAGGAATTATGCTAAAATGTGAATCTTTTGTAGTTGAAAAGGCTTTTTTTATTGTTTATCTAAATTCCTGCCGCTTAGCTTACAACAAAACCAGGCCTCACTATTCAAGATTCCAGGTGGGGGGAAATGAGGAGGTGAGGTACAGAGACCGGATGTTGTTGGTTTTTTTGTTCTTATCCAGAATGAATGGTGTCTCTATTGCAACATGTTTAATGGCACCAAAAAGATGGATTCCCGAACATGGCGACTCATAAATATGAAACATTCTTTGTCCTTTAGCAAGGAGCTGAACCCGTGACCCCAGCACGGTCAGCTGAGACGTACCCCTGCACCCTTTACACACCGCACAACCCCATAACTCTCCATCATACAGCCACAAGCAACACCTTTCCCCTCTAGCTGCCTGCTGCCAAATGAGATGAGGGGATGGAGGAGGGTGGGGCGGGTGGCACTTTTCCACTGGCATTTGGAGCCAGTGGTTGGAGTGGATCCATCACCTTTCCCAGTGCAGGATGAGGAACGAGTTGCCGTGCATCACCCTAATAGTCTGAGCTGTCAGCGGTGGGATGAGCCGGGGCTCCACCTGCAGCCCAGGCTAAGTGCCGGGGAGTGTGATGGAGGAGTGTCCCCGGCAAACGGCTGACGTCAGTCTCCGCCCGGCTGACAGATGGGCTCGCGACGGTGAGAAATTGTGGAGACGGTTGAGCTTCTCCCACATTCACCGACATTTTCCAAAAATCTTTTTCTTGGAACCGAACTGGCAGCTCGTCGGCTGCTACCACTGAAAATATGAGGACTTGAGAAATTCCGGAGCAAACTTTTGTCATCCAAGTAAAGCCGTCTCCACACGGAGACCAAAGCAATCCAATCAATTTGTTTTCATTAAAACAAAAAAAAAAAGTTTCCCGTAAACACAGCATTTCATCAAAAACTCCACAAAATTCACTGGAATTGCTGCGATATATACACACACAGTTGTTCAAAGTTGTTTAAAACTCACTGGCCTCAACTAACAGAATGAGTTTTATGTTTGTCTGCCAAACAGGAAGCGACGGTATGAAATCCTCCACACAAGTTGAAGTTAGTTTGTGTCATGGCCCAACCTGTTGTTGATGCACAACGAACTATCTGAGGGCAACACAGCAGCTGGAGCAAATTCACTGTTGGAGCCACTTTCTCTTTGACGGGAAGCAGGTTCGGATGATGACATTCACGCCGACAGCCTCCATTTATTATTCCGACAGAGAAGCGGAGGAGAAAAAAAAAGGAGGCATTTAATATTTAAGTGGCCTTTTAGACAGCTTGTCATGCCGCATCTGAAAATAATACGCGGGGAATCTAAAAATTCTCTTTCATGTCAAAATACACAGGAGCGCAACTTTTGTTCATCAGTGGTGGCTTCTCGCGCTCCACTCGACTCCGACATCGTCCCTGACATTCCCCGATATTTGAAGAAAATGAAAAAGATCTCCGACCACACAGGCTGTTTCCTATACCTGGAAACCAATTTGCTCTTTTCATTCCCGCGGCGTCGCTGATGGAACGCGGCGGCCAACACAGTCATGTCATCGCCGGTGACGCACTAAGCCCGAAGCGCTCTCTGATCACCTGAATGTGACGCCGGGCTCAGCCGTGTGCTAGCTGGCTGGCTGCCTGGCCGCCTCGGAGCCCCGCTGGGTTTATTTATCAGACGGGTACGGCAGGTTAAACTCTGTGGGGCAACGTAATGTTATGTAATCACGCCCGGCTCTGCCAAAACACACGTCAGAGAGGTAGAAAGTGAAACATCTCATTCAGACAGCCCTCGATCGACCCCTCCCCTCCACTTCCTGTCTCACATCTATCTGTTTCTCCATCTGCCTCCCTGAATAGGTGCACACAGCGGGCACCTCTGTTTGATTCAGGGTGCAACGGGTTTTTGGGGTTGGAGGGGCATTTTAGTTTAAGCCCTTAATGACAGCGTTTTCTTGTCACCCCGCATGAGCAGATGAGAAATGAGAAACTCCTGCATTACTCATCTTACTTGCACATTATGCCAATAACACGGCCGCATTACAGCTGTCTGGATGAAAAATAGCTTCTATTTTTCGCGGACAACTAGTTAGCTCGCAGCCTGGGTCTCATCTCCGCTGTGCTAATGTGCTGCTCAGGTGGGAAAAGGCCCAAAAAACTGTGCGGCTCATTTCAGCGTAAAGAAAAACTCCCAGGGCGACCATCGAAAGGCTGGTGTGTTTGAATTGTGCTACAGGGACGTACCAATGTTTTTACCCTGGGTGGAGTTTACTCAATATTGAACTCATTCAAGATACTTCCCATTGCATTGCCACATTCAATAGTTTATGTATCACACAGCTGTGTAATAACCTTGACAACTAAAATCAAATCAAATGCTAACATTTGTTAGCATACTGGATACTTACATACAGGAGATTTTGCTTTTTTCTATTTATTATGTATTGACTTTTGTTGGGTCAGTGCTCCTACTGAATGACATGACAGATGACCAAAGCACTCTGGATCGCCACTCGTCTCTGAGAAAACTTATCATCATTTATCATCGTAAGTTTAAAGCACCTGTTTAAGAAAGCAGCACGGCTTAGTGTTGAACTCAGACGGACGCAACTTTTGTTTCAGGGTCAGAAAATCAAATAAACCATGTGGTGGTGGTTGTGTGTGTGTGTGTGTGTGTGTGTGTGTGTGTGTGTGTGTGTGTGTGTTGTTGGGGGGAGGGAGGGTGCAAGACCACAGTGCTCACACTGTCTCATTCTGGTCCTTTGACAAAAGTGTGTCTGTCGTGAGCTCGTGGCCCACCGGCACTCACATCGACGGGGGAAATTAAAGCTCGGCAAACAGATTAGATGTCACTGCGCTGAAAACGCAATTTTTCATCTTAACCCGCAGCTAATCTCACGGGGTGGGGGGGCGGGCGCTAGGGGGTGGTGCGCAAGCGGGGTGGCGGGTGGCATCTTTAAAGACAGGATAAACGCGTGAACAAGTGTTGGGAAGCGGCAGCGGAGGAGGGAATGTGTGTCAGCGGAGAATTAGGTGGGCAGTGAAACAAAAACAACCCTACAGCTGACGGCTTACAGCCTGGATGTGACACAGTGTATAGGTTGTGTGTATGTATGTGTGTGTGTGTGTGTGTGTGTGTGTGTGTGTGTGTGTGTGTGTGTGTGTGTGTGTGCTGAGGTTTATCAGGAGGGAAGGATAACACACTGTCCAGCCGGATCTTTGGGGAGGCAGAGGAAGTATGGCTCGCCACAGATAAGCCTCGCTGTCACTTGGCTCTGACAGATATTCGTCTTGGCGTACTGGACGCTTCTCCAGCACGTGCCAAGTGTCACCGTGCCGACCGGGACCGAGGAGGAGCCGCTCATCTGGCTCGTGAGAGGCGTGCATATCGATTTTTTTTTTCTTATGCTATAGATGCCCTAATTGGAAACGGGAGCGTTCAAAGGCAATGGGAAAGTTCTCAGCGTGAACCACAGTAAGGTTGGGTGTGGTGCAAAGCAAAGCTGTAGCTCAAGAGGTAGACCGAAAGGTTGGCGGTTCAAATCCCGCTCCTTCCCAGTCTGTCGTTGTGTCCTTGGGCAAGACACTTGGATGTTGGATTGTGGTCGGAGGGGCCGTCTGGCACAGATTGACTGCCATTCTTCTGTCAGTCTGCCCCACAGCAGCTGTGGCGACACATAGCTTAATACCACCAGAGTGAATGTGTTGTTAATGCATAATGGGTTCAAAGTAAAGCGCTTTGAGTGCCTTGAAAAGCCAATCCAAGCCATTATTATTATTATTATCATCATTATTATTATTACTTAGCCCACTGTTTGTACCATTTGTTGCTTTTAAGGCGTTCAGTGACACATTGCGTCGAAAGTCATCGCAAATTGGTTCGACCTTGTTGTTACTTTTTTTTTTTTTTCCTGTTTCACGCCACCGCTGTGTTCCATTATGTTTCATGATGAATTTGTGCCAGCCTCTACTCCCACGATCCCATCTTGTTTATTTGTATTCCGGCAGGAAGTTTTTGGGGGGGGGGTGACAACAGGCGGTTGACCCCACCCCCACCCCACCGTGGTCGTCGCGCTCGCACCCATCCAGCCAGCCGCGGAGACGGAACGGGGAAACCAAACAAGTGTGACACCTGTTTTGGAAACGGAATAAATATCGGGAGCACTTTTGTGAAGTCCTCCACGGCGGCGGCCAGTGAAGCGGCGGCCAGCGAGCACATTAATCAGCCCCGAGACCACATCCATCTGTCGCCTGGGCACAGCTTGCAACACGCGGGAGCCGCGAGCTGTTGGCGCTGCCTCCGCCTGTGTTATCTCCCATTACTTCTGCCCATTAGTGTTACCTATCAGACGGTCTGCTGAGGGGGACGCCACAAACTTGGAGGGCTGTTGGGTCTGCTGTCAGAGCGGCTTGTTAGGCTCTCAGGGCTGCCGATAAAAAGGGGGCGCCGACACACAATCTAACCCCACCGTCTCACTCACACACACACACACACACACACACACACACACACACACACACACACACACACACACACACACACACACACACACACACACACACACACACACACACACACACACATGCAGAGAGAGGGAGAGAGAGATACACAAACGCATGCGTGTGCATATTAATCCAACGTGATTGAATTTGTACTCAAACTCTCAAACACGTCGTACTTTTTTTTTTTTCTGCAGCTGCTTTAAATAAATTTCCATGTGCACATCAAGAAAACAGTGCAAAAAAAAGACACAAAAAACAAAGTGAAAGTGGAAACAAAGCTCTTGGAGGTCTATTTTCTATTTTGTCTGTTTTGCATACAAGATGTTTTAACATGCAAAAATATTCATGAAGCACGCTGCATTCCCCGTAGCCACTGCAGCTACAGACTTGACAGGCACAAGCAGCAGAGCAACCAGTCTCCAAGCTAATGAATACACTCTTATGGACTCCGCCCACAGTTCAAATAAGTGTGAGAATTTTGGATTTTTTTTTCTTGCATCTTAACTACAAAGGGGCACATTTATGGTGTTTGTCCAAGGGGTCGACACGATGCAGCAACACAAAGCGCACGCAAACAAGCACACACACAATCACTAAATACTAACAAAATATGTCAGTGAAAGGTCACAAGAGATTTGCTCCCAGCTCATGGTGTGTTCGGTGTAACCAGTGGCCACTCTGGGAACTGCAACATCCATGTTCAAACCGGGCTCAATAAACCGGATCTCTATTTATTTTTAACTATCACTGAAGCCGATCACTGGGGACTCACTGCACAATTTTCACAGTCATTGCCAGTTCTACCTGTGGTACCGGCCTCGCTTCAAATGTGTTTTATGCTTGGTTGCAACGCGCAACGGATTATTTAAATCATTGGTTCGATATCAAAGCCTGCGCAGGATTCGACCGTGTGCTCTGTTGCAAAACTAATAACTCTGATTAAGTGTTTATGAGTGTAAATACTTTAAAGAGATTATTAGTTTTCATACATTTTGGATGCGCTGCTGGTATCCAGAGGAGACCCCGGCTTTTAAGGCGCACGGCATCATGGGAGCCTCCCTGATTTAAATGCCAACATGATTTAAGAACTTTGGTGTGAGAAAGGCTACGAGTTAAGCGCCAAGCAAACATGTCACAGTCGAGAATTCCCCCCTCAGGTCCGACATGCACCGTGGAGCAACATGCACTGGTGTGCATGCACACACACACACACAGCGTACAGCAGGTTTTTGTTTTGTTTTGGGGTTTTTTCTACCAAGTGGTGGTAAAGCACACAAACAGTGTGGTGCTTTATCATCATTATTAAAAATGAAAGTGCTGCAGAAGCCGCAGCCACAGCTCTCTAACTACTCGACAGGGAAACCGGTTTACCAGTTTACTGCAATGATGTGCACGAAGAATCGGTGTGAAACCCTGACCGGAGCCTCCGCATTGACGTTCACAGCTTGCCAAAGGCTACATTTATATTAGAGTCTCTCTTTGATGGTTTGAACTTTTGAGTTTTTTTCTAAACTGCACTAACATGAATCAAACAATTGCCACGCTATTTTATCTGCACCAATTAATTCTCCATTACCACCACCACCACCACCCCCCCACACCCCTCAAAGGCATCCACTCCACAGTGCCATTAAATTGGAGTTCTGCAGATTATAAATAATTCTGTTTTCCATTTGCACCTTGCTATTTCAAGGCGCATAGAGGAAGTGTGGCCCCTTTATTGGATGGCTGAAGCTCTCGGGGAGAAGTGCAGACCGCTTCCTTTCAGCACTTGTTTACAATCTATAGAAGCTAGAGGGATGTTATGTACAGCTTTATGCAAATCTGGTTAAAATGTCATGCCCAGGCCTGGATGCCTGGTGCAGAAAAGGGTACATGCGAGCTCCTGCTACCATTATGAAACATGAGTAACACGCCGATGCATGACAAGAAAACATGTTTTCGTAGAACAGCGACACAGGACTAGCTGAGTGATCTCCGCGCCCTGTCTTTAGAAAGATGGTGTTTGTCAAGGTTCGGCCCAGAGAGGCGCTGCGTTCAACGGCTGGCTAACCTTGCACAGCAGCCAGATCGCTCAGATATTCTTACTGATATGTCACTCGTCCATTTTTTGTTGCCTCTGGAGAAACTTGTGGTGGACAGTAGGTTTTAATATCACTTCAGACTGGTTGTTCTATTTTAGGCTCTGCTGAAACACTGTGGTGTGTCATCACTCTGAAAATGTCACCATCAAGAGAAATCCTTGTGCTGCTTTAGCATCCTGTCTAAGCTAACGGGAACAATTCTTGAATGGTAGAGCAGAGGGTTCCCCCAGTATCCTTACAAGTGTCTGCCTCCCCTTTCAAAAGGCATCGTCTCTTTGCCAGATGGGTATGTGAGATAAATCCAAAGAATTTAGAAATCCTTCTCTGGCGTGCCAAGTTAACATTCCGACTGGATCCAGGATAATGATAATGGCAGCGATATCAAAAGGCTACCCAGAGATTTAACGACAAATCCTGGAAACTTGTTTCAAAGGCCATTACACTCCCTGATAAGACGGATCTCTCTGCCTCTCTGTCACTGTTTATATTTTTCCTTGAAGGGAGAAGTTTTTTTTTTTTCTTGACTCCGTTTCCCTGCACGCATACTTGGTATTTCTCAGAGCTTCGATTTTTGACACCAGAATCAATATCTGTCCAATTACTTGATTCTGAGGTATGTAAAACTTATGCTAAGGTGGCCTGAGAGGAGAGGATGCTGCACCAGGCTGAGGCTTGACGCTACCTTGAGGTGTTTTTTTCCTCCCTTCTTCAAGGCTCTGAATGTCAAATTCAGCTCCTTTGCCCCACTTTTTTTTTTCTTGTTGGTGTTGTTTAATTAGGGATTGCTTATCATAGGCGCATGGCATGCGAGTAAGCAATGACAACACACCCGTGTTGTAAAATTAATTATTTCACTAATGTGGACCTGTGCATGTGAAAGAGCTGAACTCTCCCCAAATAGCTCATTAATCTTCACACGGCCACTCCTGTGCGAGGTGAAGCAGTCTTGAATTTCAATTCCCACCCTTGCTGGAGTAACCTTTCCCTTTCTTCCCTCCCGCTCTGGCAGCCCAGGGAGAATGGGAGCATTGAAAAGAGAATAATATCGTCTGCAGCTGTATCTGAATCATGTCATAATACACACCTACAGTATGCTGAAAAAATAAATTAAAAAAAACTCTCAGAAATGCATAAGGTTAAAAGTGCAGTGTACCTGAGACAATGGTGTGCCCTATAATTATTGAAAAATACCTGCTGCCAACCTGTCATAAACAAATCCAATTATTTGGTTGGTTTTGGTTTTGGGAACTGAGTCTTTCAAATATTGTTTCGACTGTTTTTGCAGTACCTAAAAAAAAAAGTCACAAAGGAAAGACTTGTTTTGTTCTCCTAAAAACCCCTAATCTCATGATTAAAGGTTCCAGAAAACAATTTATCAGATTGAGGGAAAAAGTTGCACATGAACCTGACACTGCATTCATTATCGAATGATCCCCTGCCTTCTCCCTTCATTAAATGACCTTGTGTGATTAATAGCAATAGTTACATGAGTTAGCTTTTGCAATTCAAATGCTCACTGAGGTGCTCAGCCATTTCATACAGGGCAAGCACAGAACAGAACAACGCCGCCTTCTACATTCACTGTCAAGCAGCTTCATACATCTTTTCATTAAATGTCCTCGCCTCCTCACATCAGCTGCTTTTAAACTCCAGATTCAAATGAACCTCTCTCTTGCGCAAACAAATTCTCGTCTGAAATCCTATGTCAGGTTGACCCTAGAAATGTCACCAAGAGAGGATATTAGAAATATTTAGAAACTTTGCCAAAATATTCAAACTCAAGTTATGGAACTTCACTTCCCTTCTGCAGCATTTAACTGTAGGTTTGAGCAAGTTTGATCTAAGAGTGAAATGTAAAGTCTTGACAAGAAGAACGTCTCCCAAGTGGTCCTACTTCCCTGATGGTCTGTAGTGTTGTCGGCTAGAAGAAGCCACTGTGAATCAATTGTTGGGGAGGAGTCCTGGAACTGATCCTACACAGCAGTGTTCAAAGTTGTTGAGTCAAAGCAAACCCGCAGGATCCAAAATGGCGGCCCATTCATTTCAATGGAGTTCTCACCCAGCGCACGTGCTGAAAGAAGCCCAAGCCCACCATTGTTGAACGGTTTCCGAGTTATTTCTGCAGCATGCGGCACATCGCAAATGTGCAGAAGAGTCGCTTCCCACCGTGCCTCAGTAACTAACTCACGTGATGCATTAGGACCTATCAGCCAATCAGAACGAGCCAGCACATACGACACTGTGACGTCACACTTGGAATAAACTCTTTTCTAGCCAATAAGAATCAATAATCATTGTTAATGATAAATTATTATTAATATATTATGTATGTTACAAAATCTACAAAATTTAAAGCCAATGTGTTTTTCAATCTCAATGTTCACAATACATCAAGTGTAATCCTTTCCTACATACATATTCCCTCATACGGAAAATGTTGTTCATCAATAAAAAAATAAAAAGTTACTCCTTTTAACCATACATCATTGCATTTAGGAGGATATAACTATCAAGAAGAAGCCGGAGCTCGCCTCAAACCTCGAAGACTATCCTGACAACATCCATGAGTAGACGCCACCCAGGAACTGTCTGCGGTGCTGATCCAGTGTGTTGACGAGCTCTCTCTGCGGTGCTGATCCTGTCTAGACCAGGCAACTCCGTCTGGCAGCTGTCCATGGTGCTGATCCAGCACAGCACCGTCTCCTCTACTCCACAGCTGTGAAGAAATTCAGCACCACGGACAGCGAAGACTCCCCTGACCATTATGCTAGCCCAGGTTTGGCCAACCTGCGGTCAGGGGCTATGTGCGGCCCATTAAAGCTTTTTAGACTATATGTTGAATTTGGGATCTAACCAAGCAATAGTCAAATGAAAAGCAGTTGACCTACATATGTGCATCTGCTGGCATACAAAAACAAGTTCATTTGCGGAACACAGACTTCATGGAATTGATATGTTTTAATGTATTTTCCACGATGAAAGGGTACTCTATGTGTACTTTTTCACTTTGTATGTTTTTATGTGTAAGGACTACCGATGGGGAGAAAAAATAGCTGTCCTGCTAAATATGGTGCAACCATCCAAGCGATTGTTGCGATTGCATGCCATTCTTTATAAATCAAGTCAAATTAATAAATATGAAACGACTGAAAAATATCTTGACAGTCTTATTTCAGACCACAGTGGCTGGTGACAATTTTAATTCCTCTGGTTTTAGACTCAACATCCTTGACTGTCTGTTATTTAGCATTTATATAGAATTGCACGACAGCAGAAAGCTGCTTGTCGTCGTACTGCATTACAGGGAAACTAAAGGCTTTGCAATTTGTAGGGCTGAAGGGAAAAAAATGTCAAGAAATGAATATTTGTGGAGTGCAAACAAAACATATTGACCCACTCATTCTACGTCTGTAGCTAGTTTACATAAAAGTGCAAATATGCATTTAAATAGAAATGCTGCATCTTTTTTTCTATTAACACCAACCTAACTTGGCCCAAGGGGCACAGATGAAGTGTAGATGTGTGTTAAGACACACAACATCAGAGATATCTAACAGCTGCACTCCACTTTGTAGTGGATAATGGCCTGGCTTTGACGCCGCATGCCCAGGGATAAACCTCAAACCAAAAGTGACATGATGTCAGCCGCATGCAATCCAGCAGCCCTTGCATTTAGCCTCTGCTCAACTGTCAGAATTTTCTTTTTTAAGAATTTAAATATCAACTTAATCCATCTTGTTTACCCATTAGAGGCTCCCTCCCACAAGCCTCTCATCACTTAATCCATCAAACCTTGGGGGCAGCATTTCAGCCAAGCAACTTCTCCATCGTCACCGTTTTCCACTCTCTCTCCTACGTTTGGTGGGTGCACGTGGCACAGTGTGCCATTGTGTCCGCTCCATGCAAGTAAATGAACAAGAATTGCTACTTCGTCAGCACCTGTGTACGGATTGTCCTATTTTTGAAACTAATAGTCTTCATTGTGTTCCGTCTGTCATCACATTTTTTTCTAAATCTGTATTTTCATCATGCTCTTTAACTTTCAGTAGTGTGAGCCCCTTATCGGCAGTAATGATAGTCTAAAAGTGGAACAGCGAATATGAGGAAAACTGCATTTTCCTTCATTACGGCCGATTAGGGTTGTGTCTTTTCCAGGGATATTGAAGCAGAGTGATCAGAGAAGTGTTCGCAGCAAGACGTTCTCTAATTGGCTCCAAGGGTCCACTGTACATGGTGGGCCCGGCAGATGAACCCCATTTCCTCACGCTGTTGAAACAAACTCAGATGGTGACTTGCCGGCTGCTCTTTGAACTGTCTACAATTACGAAAGTGCTTTGTGACATCACCCAGATGTGTGGATAAATCATTTATGGCTTTATGTCTGCGAGCAGAGGAGAGTGCATATGCTGACATGACATAGTGGGGAAAGTTGAGGAACTGGCCTGACAGCAGGAAGACTAGTTTTTGATTCCACACACACAACATACCCACCAGGTGATAAAAGGTGTTTCTTTTGTTTCCATTTGTATACTCTAAGTTGCATATTAACAATCTCTGTGCTTTTCTAAACATGCATGCATATAAACCAATGTATGAGTCTCCCAGAAAAAGTAAAGCTAATGAATTGTTAGCCAACTCAATTGGAGGTCATAAGCTCTATCACTTCATAGCATCAAACCCTGGAGAAGTAAGGCACTGACTGACCTAAGTAGGAATAAACAGAGAAAGAATATTTAGAACTGCAAACATATTCAAACATAGCAACATTGTGTAGAGTGCAGATCAAATGAAAATCAGCACATGCCTCTGTGTGACCAATCAGATTCCAGAAGTGTTTATGAAAAATTATGCACAACAGATTTAATATATGGAATTGCAGTGTTTGTGTCTCTTTTTTTTTTTTTTTTTTTTACTATTTGATGAACATTTATGCTTTTCCATAAACCAGAAATAAGGCTATAATTGGTGGATCAACACATAGTTTACATACATATACCTGACAAATTTGTTTTTGTTGCCTTTTTTCCACACACTCGCAAGAGCCTTCATTTCCCCGGAGGGTATGACGGCAGGCTCACACCGGACACACCAGCCTGATAGTATCTCCATCCACCCAAACAGATGAACAGTATTTTCCACCACGTGAAAGAAAAAGCCTTGAGTGACTTTTTTTTTTCTTCTCTGTTTTCAAACTCCAGCGCTCTCGACGCACACGCACCACATACTGAAAGAGGCTGCCGGCTCATGAATTGCTGTTCATTTGATCGCGATTTTGACGCGACGTTACAAAAATAACTCAGCAAACAAACTGGGTGCAGGTCTGGGGAGAGACAGAGCCTGCGGCCTCACCTCCTCCATCCGGCCGAGCTTTTCATATCCCGCGGCCCCCAGAAGAACCCGGCGCAGAGCAACATGACAAATACACTAAGTCAGAGCCACACAGGCCAAATCCATCTGCTTTATTGCTATCTGCCCCACCACCCACCCCAACCACCCCACCCACCCACCCCTCTCTCTCGCTCTCCATCTGCACAGCGCATCTCAAGCCGATGTCGTCGCCACTGCACTATTTTTACCTGCACTCCGACAGCGTCTCCCCGCGCGTGACATCGGCGCTAGGATGAGCTGCCGCCATTTATCTGCACAGCGGCCTCGGCCGGCCACTTGCTGTCACCGCCCTCCCAAGAAATTAATCACTGTTTAATAGAAAGGTGCTGCGCGGAAACACGAGTTTAATAGACGGAGGCTTGACAGGGTCAGCTGTGTTGGTGAGATGGCGGCTGCTCGCCGCTGCCGCCGCACCTGTTCACCACAGAGGAAGACGGATGGCGGAGCAACATGTGGGACTCCAGTTCATCAGCTGAGCATGTGCCGGCCGCCGTTTCACTTTATGTTCTATTTTTTTTTTTTTTTGCCCTCGGCTGCACGCGTGCACGGCACGCAGGGAGTCGCTTGTTTTCGCCATGTGATCCAATTTATTCTGCGGTGAGACCACGTGACCACTTGTTTCCATGTCCCTGCTCCCTGCCTGCAAGAATGTGCGTGTTTTCCGGTCGCCGTGCGGCGCGTGTGCACGTGCGCGTGCTTCTGTGTCCTCCAGTTGTTGTTGATGCCGTGCGTGTGTGTTTTTCGGTTGTTCAATCCAGGCTTATTAATGAAAGCTTTCAGTGACAAAGGAAATGACAAAGGAAGAAGCAAAGCAGTAATGAGAACACGGTCTGACATTCAAATCGGGAACACTGCGTCCATCAGCTTCTGCCCTCAAATGTACGAGTGAACTTGATGTCTGGGGGGAAGCAGAGGCAGCTCAGGACTTGACAATTAACGTTGGTTTAGGAGGAAAAAAACATCAGCTGTGATCTGAGAAATGAAAAGCAGCGCTGTCGTTTGTGGAGTGACGTGTGAAAACAGCGCGAGGAGGATTTTTTTTTTCCCCATCAATTCATTGGTCCTTGGACTTGGAGACTTGGTCATTCTTGTCCGTGCACGTTTCCATGTGCCTGTGTTGCGTCGGCCGCTCAGCGGGCGCTGCGCCGCTCCTCACCTGCATTAATGCTCAACCTTGCCCAAGGTTAATCTGCCACTCTCGCTGTATATTTGCATTCATTCTTATCTGCGCCTCGACGCTCGACCAGCCGCCTATCTACCCCAGACGCCGCTCACACCTAATCGACTTTGTCCATTACAGATGAGTTGCCGCCCACCCACCATCATTTTGCTACCGTGCCGGCCTGCCTTCCAACACAAACACCCTTCCGAACACGAACACAACACAAGTTCCCGGACGACGATATCCGCTTTATTTCCAGTGGCTCAGCTGGTCGTTAAAAGGCCGGCTCCTCGAAATTAATATACTTATCGGTGTCCAGGGTGCAGTGCTGGACCTAAAGTGTTTCTCTCTCCAGGCGCCGCTAACTTTATGCTTGCGCAGGAGTTGCAGGGCAGCAGGTGAGAAAACTCAGGCGTTTCCATTTTTAGCGGAGGAAATGAAATGTCTGGTTCTGATTAGCAGAGTGTTTGTGTGACAAAAATGCATAAGGATGGATTGTGTAGTTTAGAGAGACTGAGTAAAAGGTTGGAGCTGGAGGCAGCAGGGATTAAGATGTTGACCTTCTCTTTGGGAGCAACCAGCAAGGATGGGATCAGGGATGAAGACATCAGAGGGACAGAGCATTGAAGATGTTTTGGAGATAAAGTCAGACTGAGATGTTTTGGACATATCCAGAGGAGGGACAGTGATTAGGTTGGAACTGGCAGGCAGAAGGCCTGGTTGAAGAGCAAGGAGGAGATTTATGGATTTAGTGAAGGAGGAAATTACGTTGGTCGGTATGAGGGAGCAGCAGCTGAAAGGAAAAGAAGAGGTGAAGAAAGAAAGAAATGCAGATGTCGGTGCCTACCCCTCCTCCCACCACCACCACTACCACCATCATCACCTCCTTCATCATTAAGGAGTCGGCACACCAAAGCTTGTGTGATTGGTTACCTCTATGAATGGCCAAGACAGATGTTGTTCCCAATGACTGAATATTTAAAGCAGGGCCTCGTCCAGTTATGCATAAGTAGTGCGCATGTTTTTATGTTTTTACAATGAGTGCGAGTAAGTACCTGCCAGCTGGTAAAAAAAAACAACTTGACGCCTATTTTTGTTAAGTATTGTTATTTTAGACAATGCAGCAGCTACATAAAATACACCTACGTATTGCCACTTTTCTATGCATTTTCAATGGAAAATCCTGAACAATATTCTCAGGCAGGAGTTCTTCTCACTTTTCAAATAATCTGGGCTGAGTTGTTTGTTTTTTTCTTCTTCTTCTTTTTTCTAATTTATTTCAACAGGGCCGTCTCCCAGGAATACAACCTTAACTATTCCTTGGAGGAAACTTTACGTGTCGTGTACGCAAGCACACCGCAAGCTCAGGGTTCAACTTACATCCTGGGAGGGAAAAAAAAAAAGCAAGTAAATAAATAAAAAGGCGGAAATGTTGAAATAGAACATCTTACCTTTCGGCGTGTTTACCTCTAAAAGCTGTTTAGAAGCTTATTGTGAAGTGTCACTGCGGCTGTCAGGGGAATAAGCTCCAACCTCCTGGCTGGCAGCAGAGACGCTGACAATCTTATTTTACTTCTTTAACATTACAGTTGGTCCATAATTCGCACTCAATATTCGTCACTGTGTAAAAAAAATATATTAAATAAAATATAAAATGGGAGCCGTGGATGTGTCGCTGCAGAACGATATCGCACAAAATCAGACGCATTTAGTCAAAGCACACGGAGCTTAATCCTCATCAGTCAATTGGAGTGAGTGAGACTGCTGAGCTGTTGGAGTCTGTGGAGGCTGTCGAGTCCCTCAAGTGGACATTGACTGAGTGACTGACTGGCAGCCTTTATGTGTGTTTTTGCTTTTTTTTTTGTGAAGGTGCATGTTACAGGATGTGCTTCCTCGTCATTGGGCGGGCACGCACACACACACACACACACACACACACACACACACACACACACACACACACACACACACACACACACACACACACACACACACACACACACACACACACACACACACACGGACAGTGACAGCCGGGTGTCATCGCTCCGCCTGCGTCCGCGCTGCCCGCAGCTGGTGACATGTTGACGGATGAACCCGGGCTCCTTGGCCGGCCGCAGTGGGGAAGAACACCGAGAATCAGCGGGGAAACGTCGTGTCGGCTGCAGGAAACAGCCGCTTCTGCTCGCCCAACCAGCTGTGTCGGACAGCATCGGTGAGAAGCTAGTAGCTCACTTCTGGTGAGTCACGTGGTTGGGGAAGAGGTAATGTGTTTTGTGTTTGGTGTCATTGTTGCTGTATTTTTATGTCTTTCAGTTGCGTTGTGCAGAATCGATGATCAAGTATCAGTGCTTATGATACCAGTCGCGTCACTTCTTTTTCAGGATTTTATATGTACATGTGTGTGTGTGTGCGCACGCGTTTGTCTCTTGGTATTGGTAAATATCAGTACGTATTGGCATCAGTGCGACACAACACTGTCTTCCAGTAAAGTATTCTCAATAGCTCTAAACTATGTTTAGCTTAGCTTGTTTCGAGCTTGATCAAGGTGCCAACAGTTGTACACTCCTGCATAAAGGAAGGCCAGACAGAAATTTCCATTGTTTCCTTTTCTAATGAGTCCAAGTTCACCCTGAAGAAAACCGCAGGAGGCATTTCCAGGTAAACGCTGTTCACGTATTATGGATTTGAACACACTGATACCTATTTTTTTGGCAGTTCACGGCTGGCCAGTCAGCTGCGTCGGCACTGGCCTGGCCTGGATCTTGCTGCTGTCGCAGCAGCGGATCACATCGGATGAAGCTGTGTGATGCTAAAGATATGCCATAGAAAATTAAAGTTGTACCTGCAGCAAACAAATCTGTCCACATGTCTGTAAAGCGCTGTGCAACACACACACACACACACACACACACACACACACACACACACACACACACACACACACACACACACACACACACACACACACACACACACACACACACACACACACACACACACACCTGACCTGTAAATGTCTCTGTGTTAGCAGCTGAACTCTCCTGGTGCTAATATCAGCTGACGGATCTGGTTCAGGGCGCCGTGGTGATGATATGCAAGGAAACACTGAAGTATTCTGTGTTTGTATTCTGTTTCCTGTGACTCCGGAGTAAACATGGGAAAAGTCTCACCCTGGCTTGCTTTGCAGATGGCGGTAATCATCATATCTATGTGCAACACATCACGTTCAGGAGCTCCAGAAGGATGTTTGCTTATTCTCTCCAGGTTGAGGCTGAAGTGCACATTTAAATTCGACTTATTCTAGGGTCACGGTATGTATTGTATGCAGCGGCGAAGGACGAGAATGAGATCAAAACTTGGCTTTGCTAATATATAATACATTTTTCGGCTTTGTGCCGCTCGGGCCGTCTGAGACCCTTTACTGGTCCAACACATTTGCAGCCATCCTAATTTCCGATTAATAAGAATTGAGAAGAAGGGGGGGGGGGGGGGGGGAGGCTGACAGCATTCATATTCCTGATTTCATCACTTGGGTTTATATCCTATGCGTGTAGCGGTGGAGTGTGCTGGCGCAGGCAGCCCGGGCCTCTATCTACTTAATGGATTGTTGGACAAAGGACGGCCCTGACTGTTGTGTCTTTATTGATTCTGCCAGGGTGCCTGAATGTGATTAAGGGGAATTAAACTCAAGCCTGCTGACGCAAATCATGGCCGGAGGTAATATAATGTCCAGATGAAGTGGGGAGATCCATCCCAATGGGGAGGTGGCCCTCTCTGACCCTGCGTGGGCACAGGCAATTAGCATTGGCAAAGTGCAACTCAATAACAAAATCTCCAAAATGGAGGAAGTGCTTGCACGGCTAATCCCCCTCGCAGCCGCCCAGAGGCCCCCGAGCCCCACTTTTTCCTCTCCTTCCTTCCTTCCTCCCTCTCTTTTATAATTTTTTTGGAGAAGGCTATTGAGAATGCAGGTCATGCATTCGGAGAAAGGCAGCCAAGCGGCCATCAGACCAGATAGGGAAGATGGCTGGACAGCCGCCAAGTGGAGAATTATGTTAATGTTTGTTCTAATAATAAAATGCGCTAGAATGAATTGATATGTCAATAGCTGGGGCGCGTTTTCTTGATGTTAGTTTGCGCAGGACCGAGGGGCCACTGCGGCTTGGCAAACATATATTGCTATATGGAATTCATTGGGTCTGCGGCGCCGTGCGTTCAGCTGCTGCCCCCCCTGTCGCGGCTCTTAGCGGATGAAACGTCAAACAGCACACAGAGGTGCACGCGAGAGTGCCGCACGTGCACACGGCGCAGCAAACACACTGGCCGCTTTCATGTCGGGCTCCACGGGACCACCCGATGGGTCTGGCCCTGTAAACGCTGGCGTTTGATGTGGAAAAAACGCGCCGACCATGTGTTGTTGTTTGTAATAATGAATGTTTCATGCAGGTTCGGGCCCAAATGATCCATCATTTGCCATTAGTTTGTATTTACTGGGGCAGGAACGTATTCAAATGAGTTCATTCTCAGTCAGATCAAGGAGAGACGGAGCCAAGTCGCCAGTGTTTACGCTGCCATTTCAGCGAATGCAGCTGCGATTCCCGCAAATTAGGTGAGCATACTGTACATCTCAATGCATCATTTCAGTCATTCAGCCGAGGGCTCTTCAATCTCGCGTTTACCTTCTTCTTATTTTGCCCTCTTCCCTCCCACCAGCTTGCGTCAGGACCGTGCGCGCTCCTGCCGCGGGAGGGAGAAGCGGAGACGGTTTTCCTGCAGGTCTGCCGGAGCTCATGGTGTCAGGCAGATAAACACACCGGCCGACCCGATGGCTCACCCGCCTTTATGCCGCAGCTCTCCCTCCCGCCGCTCGAGCCGCTTTCCATTCCTTCAGGTCAGCGCCCCGTGGCTGCAGATTACATCGGCCACCCTGCGGTGGTCCGCGGGGACGAGGCCATCAGGCTGAAATGACAGGAGGTGGCGACAGGTGGAAGCCATGCAGGCGCCTACCAATACACACACACACACACACATACCGCGGTCCCATGGCGCTTGTATCTGATTCTGGTCAGCAGAGGGCCCAGTTTGGTGGTCGGCAGTCAGTGCAATCTTCACCCCTCACACCCTCACACCCCTTGCAAAGTGGAGGACCTCATAGTGTTGGTCCAAAATATGAAATATAAAAATGTAATTGTGTCGCGAGGGCAGAATTCTAAGTGTTTGTGAATGTAAGTTTAGAAAACTGGAAATACAGACAGGACAGTGGGATAGGAATAGCGATACACAAGTACATGGAGGTATTAGAAGATGGAAGATTTGTAGTTCCGGCTTTATATTCACTCGGGAAACGCTGGAGTGGTTACGAGTCCAGAGGGTTATGATCTGGACTGAGATAAGGAGAAGAAAGACATGATTACTGGATTAATTATCTGTAATGAGGTGAGGAGAAGGATTGCTGCAACAATCCTGTTAGATAACGCTGGAACCATGACGTTTGTGGAAGCTGTGAGTGAACCCCAGCCGTCCTCTCACCCAGGCCCACCCTGTGACCTTGTGGCTGCGGGGGCGTGCAAGGTAAAGATGAACTGGGTCGGCTCGCTCGTTCTGAGACGAGCCCCTAATTGGATCATCTCGCTCTCTTCCCCTAATTAGCATTGCATTACTTTTTGTAGTGATATTAAGATGCAGGAGTAGTAATTAGCTAAAGGTTATTACCAGCCAGGGGCACATGGACGCAGAGCATGCTGGGCAATGTAATAACCCGCGTGCCAGTTTGTTTATTTTGGCTGATCTGCTCAGCCTTATGCTGCGGCGCCGTTTTCCAAAATAGACGACTTTGAATTTTAATTACTTTCCTTTAGACTCATCGTGTTGTTGCCTGCAATAATTGTTGAGATCGTTTCTGCTACACCGCAGAAATACCGTAATGGTCAAAGGTGCTGAAAATGAACTCTTAAATCATCTTGAACCCTTTTTCTTCAAATTCAGGATCTTTGTCTTTTCTTTAAGCTCTCCGGTTGTTGAGCTTCTGATCACGCTCAAGATGAGTGAGAAGTGAGAGTCAACGATGGCACCCCCCCGCCCCCCCCACAACTGTTTTTCACTCTGAGTTAACGGAGAAAAGAAAAAACCTTGCAAAGACTGCAAGTGTCACACTCACTATTGCCTAATTATTGTCACTGTCCGTTTTATCAGGTGAAATATTAGTTTGCTTTTTTTTTTTAATAGAAGCAGCCAATCAACCAATCGCATGGCAGCAGCTCTGCATTCTGGCATGCTGACTTGGTGAAGTCGACTTATGCAGACGAAGGAATTGGGGGAGAAATGGCAAATTTTCCACATCTACTTGGATTTGAGTTTGAAGTTGAATGGTTTTAATGGGTTTTGCAGCGCAGATCCACACTCTGCTAACTCAACTATACAGTGAAGTGACCCCACTGCCCCCACCAATCCCACCCCCCGCCCCCGGCGCCGTTATGGAAAACATTTCCACTCCCACTTGCGGATGAAAAGCTTGTGTTTATCACGCCGGCAGAGATTGAAGGTCTGATTTCTGTTTTACTTTGGAACAAACGGCTCCCTCGAGTTGTTTGGCACAACTCACAATCTCTGAGTTTATGTTGTTGTTGTTTTTATGTACAACTCTGAAGGGTTTTGTTGGAAGCTTAGACAGTAGATTAAACACTTGGCTTTGAGATGACGTGGGGATGAAATGAAATTTGGTAAATTAAATAAAAAGGTTGTTTTAAATGTACACATAAAAGCATCATAAATCTGCCTTTGCGGAAAGTCATGAATACCAACTGAATGAGTCGCATAGCAAGGAAACCTCAACCTTGTGTTGTTATTTGTGTATTCAAAGGTGCTCAATGCCCTTTTGTCAGTAACCTCCACATTGTTAGAACTCAGCTAATCCCTCACAATATTTAAACAGCAAATGGCCGATTTAACACAACCAACTCCCCTTTCAATGTCTTTGTGCTCCGTTCTGGGTCGCCGCTGTCACCCAAGTGTTGACATCCAGCTAATTTGCTGCTTAATTGCCTCCATCTTCGGTTTAGGAGCTGGTGCCTGGACAGTGACAGTGAGGACTGGGGACGGTGGGGAAACCAGACTGCAGAGATCCACAAAGGTAAGAAAGGGAAGCTGAAAAATTCTCAAGCTGTTGTCGGACTTGCTACGGGTTTAGCAAGGACGTTTTACCTCTCATTCAAAAGTTTTCTTCAGCTGAAATTCAGAGGCGGAGCGTGCAGGATGTATTTGACCTCTGGAGGGCTTTTGCCATTGAGCAGGGACACGGACCCTCCCCTGCCCTCTTGTGGGTCGTTGGAGTCACAAGACTTCTCAGTATCGAGAGACTGACACGACTGAGAACCTAAACAGAATGAAATTTTTTGTGCCGATTCTTCGGGGGGGGGGGGTATTGCACAATATCCACGGAAGGAAAGCAAACCTTTAAGTGCCATTATGAGCTTGTTTCTTTAGATTCTCTCCAAACGTGGAGCACAAAGAGGCCGGCGTCTGTAAACAAGTTAAAGTACGCTGATGTGCTCAACTAAGAAAATAGTCCTGAAAGCACATCCTGCGCAATTGCAATAAAATTAGAAATCGCAGATTGCATGTATTAGGGAAAATGCTGCAATCTTTGCTTCCTGGGGTTTCATGCATTTAAAGTGCATGCTTAGACTCCTCCGGACCCCTTATCTTAGCTACACTGAACCATCATCACCATTACTATAATCCCCCATCTCATTTGAGTGCAAGCCAAGCATCAGAGACAATTAATTCCAGTCAGCGCGATGTATGTTGCATCTCATACGTATCTGAATGAAACGCGAGCGGCGGCGGGCTGCCGAGAACATTTGCATCAAATTTTGTTCAGTATCTGTACAGTCAAATTACATCAGCGTGCACGCCGGAGAGTTGCATTTGCATCTCTTGATTGTATCCTCGGGAGGGGCGAGAAGCCTTTGATATGGTTTTTGATTATAATTTGCTGAGTACACACTAAACACTTGATGATTTTGTTGCTCCTCTTTGTTCCCGGCCGTGTCCCGGTCGCTCCCGGTTAGCTGCTGTTGACTGGATAGCAGAGCATTTATTTGATTACATTGGTTATATTTTGTTCATGAGTCACTTCTGATGGCACAAGCAACACCAAACACGTTGTTTCTGTCTCACCATTGTGACATCTGGATGATCCAGACTGGATCTTCACTGTCATCCATGTCAAAAACAGATAAAAAGAAGAATTGTAGATCTTTGGATGCTTGTGATTGGGAAACTGTTAATTACGGAATTTCAAAATGACAAAAGCTACAGATTTTCTGACATTATGTTGACTGCTTCCTAAATTCAGTTTTTCTGCTCAGCGCCGAGTCGAGGTGGGTTTTGAAAAGGTCAAATTTCCAACCATGTCTTCACAAACCAAGAGGAGCGTACTGCTGTTTGAACGCACGCTTGGCAACTTGGCAACTGTTTCATTTTATGATGGCGGTCTCGAAAGCCACAAATGAAACCACAGTCTTAAAGTCAGGGCCTAACTTGCAATATGACATCCTGACTGTGCCGATGTTTCTCATTATACTTCAACTCTTTGAACAGAGACCGAGAGAAGCACATTGTGCTGGCAGGAAAAACCTCTGATGGACACTTTTAATTAACAAGCATCGACACCGACAGACTTTGGGTTTCACCCCCCCGATCGAGCCGCTGCTGACTGGGTTCATTTCAATTCGGCACCGTCCTGAATCTGCTCGTGTTGTATAAGTGGGCAGTCGCCTTCAGCACTGAGTGCTGGTGCGACACAGGGGAAAGCACGGCAGTAATCGGACCTTGACTCTTTCCTTCCACTGAGAAAATGTGGCTCGTTGACATTCTCTTTTTATTATTGTTTGCCATTATTTTAGTTTCAATCTCCATTTCAGAGGGAGAGAGAGAGAGAGAGAGAGCGTTGGTGCTTGGATCTCCTTTGTCGTGGCATTACTGTATGTGTTCGTGTTCATGTTGAAAGATATTGGTGGATGTGTACAGACAGCAGGCCAGTCCGGTTCAAAATTATATTTATAAATTATTTCTATGAAAACAAACAAACAATACAAGCTCGAAGCAGCTTTGCCTCACAGCACTATTAACCAGACAACTCAACCTGAACTCTGCACGCTGAAGCCCCTGCCTGCTACTGGAATCCATCCTCTTGATCCGCACATGTTGGTGAGTTGGCACGGCCACGAGAGAAGAAAATGGTGGGTTTGGGGTGAGAGAGGGGAAAAAAGAGTGTTATTAAAGCAATTCTCCAAAGCATTGAGACCAACTGGTGTGGAGTGCGCTGATAACAGCTGGCCATTTTGGAGCGTCACCTCACTTGGCAGCTGCACAAGCAGAAAGAGAGAGGGTGGGGGTGTGGGGGGGTTTAATGGCTTTGGCCCGCAGATTTGAACAGTTATTTTGGCAACTTTTTAATTATCTCCAAATGAACGAACTGATCGGGGGAGCGGCGAGGGGGGAGGAAGATACAGGAGACGCTCTGTCGCCGCAACGTCTCCGGCTTTTGGTTCTGGCCCAGAACGAGATAGTTGAGCGAGACACGGCCTGCGGACGAGATAAGTTGAATATTTCGAGGGGCGACTTCGCTAATTAAGAAACTTCAGAGGGGGGTTTCTGTTACATGTGCTCGGCAAAAGTTGAGGCTGAGGACAGGATGTGGCGGTGTGATCACAGCCCGACCCGTTAAAATAGTGCAACCTCCTCCTAGAGCTGCATTGTGTTCATTTTCATTTTTCATTTCATTTTCAGCGCGTAAAGGTCCAGTACACCAATTTTTTTACGGAAGCCTGGTATATACGGAAGCAGGATAGTACGTTTGGTATTTCGAGCACTGTCTGGAGGGCTTCCTTAAAAAAAGGAATGGTGCTGTAAGATGGCTGCTAACTCAGAGCATTGCACTGTTCTAAGGGTAGAAAAACCAATTGACTTTTATTGTACTGTGAGTATTTACATTTATTAATGTATTTATTGGCAGAATGTTAAGATTTTACCACTATGAAAATCATAAATCAATCCAAATTTTACACACTGGACATTCAATATTCCGGGGACATTTGGGAGTCCAGGAGCTGAGACACCGACTTGAAATAAACAGCAAAGACTGAGCTTGTTGTAATGCTCAGTCTTGGTAAACTGACTCTGTTTCTCCACTTCCCTCCGTCAGTTGTTGACGAGCTGCAGTTCAGGAGAGAAGCAGTTGTTTCATAGCAGCGTCCTTTAACTGAATATAAGCATCATCAATCCAGGCTGCAGAGGCTCTCGGCCAAAGTGTCATCAAATACACTCCAACCGCCGTCACCTGAGGCCAGTAGGGATGTAGAGTGGATTCTGGAATGCATATGCCGGCGGTCCTTTCTTGGCATTTTATTAGAATGACATCAATGAAGCTGCACGGTCGCCTTGGTTCAATTATTGTACTTGTGATATTCCACCTGCCGGCTTAAATCACAGCGCGTTGTCAGGCCGCCTCGACTTAAAGCGAGAATGGCATTCCTAAAAGGAGGCTTTTGATGCATTTCTCAAAGAGCTAATGGTTTGTTTTTTCCCCGGCGAGACTCACTGGCCCTCTCTCATCGCGGAAAATGTTTGGTTTTGATGTTGCTTCGCTTTCATAGCGAGCCGTCACCGGTCCAAGCGGAGCATTTCAGAGATGAGTACAACGCTCCTGCCGGTGTGGAAAACCCAAAGGACATTGAAGGGGCCTCGGAGTGGAAAGTGAATTCATTGTACACTCTTGGAATGCGTGTTCTTGGATAATATAACTGATGAGTGCTCGTCTTGATGTTGTGACCTCCAGTGAGTTCATCAGATGACGGAAGCACGTGGTGAGAAACTTTGATGAACTTTCTCTGATCCGCAAGCGGGTTTGTTCGCTCGCGTCGGTGGTTTAAACTCAGTTCGGCACTCAGCTGATCCGTCACAGCAGACAGGAAAGTGTCTGTGCTGCCGTGCTAACGTCTACATCTGGTTCAATTTCCACACTGATGAGTTGAAACAGGTCTCAATCACACTTCGGTCAACTCGGCCAAATTTTGAGAGATTTTTTCTTCTTTTTTTTTTAACTAAAAGGTAATAGATGCTAACAACTGGGGGAATATTTTTTAATCTTTTTTTTATTTTATCTTATTTTTTTTTAAAAAAAGGTACTCAACTCGCAAAGAGTGAAGAATTTATAAAACTATTTGTCTGTGTTCCCAATTAAAGAAAAAAACAAAAAACAGAAGGGGGTGAACTATAAGGGACAGAAGATGCAGCAGGGGGATGAAGGAAGTTGTTCTGTGAAATTGGCCCCTAATGATCTAAGTGCTCAGCCATTTTCTTTTATTTTTTTCCTTTTCTTTTCTGACCTGAAAATGGCGTGTCGGCCTGCCCAAGCTCAGAAGAAAAAGAAATTATGCACTTTAGCTGCTTTCTCTCGTCTTCAGCCTGCTGTGTGTGGTGAGGGCAGAAGACCCCCCACACACCCCCACACCCTCCTTCCCCCGAAACCTCGCCGCCAACTGCTTCCTGTCCGCTCTATTACCCATCAGCCTCCTCTCCCTGCCCCCTCGGAAATGAGTGTGCTTGGTTTTCGGCCCTCCCCTCGCTCACGAGAAAGTTTGGCAGGTTTTTCAGTCACAAGCTATTAGCGGCCGCGCACATTAGTGTTGTTTTGAAGTTGAGCAGGGAAGTGTTTTTCTCCGCTGCACTTTTTTTTTTCTCCCCCCTCCACAAAGTGCAAGGCGGGGAGAGGAGGGAGAGTGCTGAGTGAGAGCGCTGAGTGAGAGCGAGGGAGACAAGGAGAAAGGCACAAACACAAAAGGTCCCTCAAGTCAGCAGATGCAGAAACGTACAGTAAATCTCACTTGACATTATTCAGGGCTTGCCATTTCCACATAGATTTCGACTGAACAGAAGAGTTTCAGAAATTAATAAGCAACAAAGATTTTTTTTTTGCAGATTTACGTAAAAAAAAAAAAAAAAAACAAAAAACAAAGAAGAAACAAAAAGGGGCAGAAGAAAAAGACCACCAACATCACTGAAGCGGTTTTCACACCTCAGTCCGGTAAACAGAAACACTGTATATATTAGATTGGGTACTTGGTTTCATTGAGTGACTGGTTTCCCTCCACATTGCGCTTTAAATCAAACCATATCAATAACAACCACACTCAAAATCAGAGAAAAACTCTGATCAAACTCTGACATGAGGTTTAATAGCTGCATTTCCACCAGTTTCATAAATACACCGTCAACTGGGTCTAAAGTCAAGCAGTTGCAATATCCCACCCATGATCACGGTGGTCTTCAGTACTCATGGCTGCCACTGCTTCACAGCGTCTCTCAAGAGATACTGCTGAGTTATGCAAATGTGTTTAAAAATACATACACACACGCTCCTCTGTACAAAACTCAAAGCCTGGGTGGCGAAATTTGTGCAGAGCCTCGGAGAGCAGGTTCGCTGTTGTGTGAAATCTGACATTCCGCGTCTTTTGTTATTCCTGTTTTTTTTGCTGTTGTTTCTTCTCCTCCAGCTCCAAAACCCAAGAGCAGACAAAGCATGATGGTTGATGGCGACACGACTCACAAAGACCGTCCCAACTGTGTCTGGGCCTATTTTCAAATGACATTCCTGTTTAATGTTAAAGGGATTCTATTTAACAAACACAAAACAAAAAAAAGGAACTTGTCAGCGCTTTAAAATGTCTTTTTGCGTTACTGGAAAGCCGACTAACACAGTCAGTATGAGAAATGACAACCGTTCTACTGTAGATAGGCTGCCTTTGTTTGTGTTACTGCGCGAGCAATGAAAAGTGGAGCTGATTGTCACAGCAGCGCCCCTGCATAGCTGCATAGTAGTCATCTTCCCTACTAGCTAGCACCAGCAGTAGCGGCTAGCCAATCAGCTGCTCCAAGGCGGAGCCATGGGCGGAGCAGGTAGGTGGGAGTTGTGTGAGGCCTGTACAGCTCAAACTAGTTTTTGACCAAACAAACACGTCAGCAAAATGATTGTTGTTTTTTGTCAATCTGGAAATGGACATAAAAGCTCAACTTCAATCAATCCTTGTTTAGATGATTTGTGAGGTCGTACCTTTAAGTGACTTGTTGTGGATTTAACACGACCTACATTTTGCTGTCAGTGTGTATGTCTGCTGGTTAAATGAAGACAATAAAACTGTTATTTACACACGATTAAAGCTTTAAAAAAAAAAAAATAAGCTGGACCAAAAAACTGTCATCTCTTGCGTTAAACTCTAGACGTCCGTTGCCATGGTGACAGGCACTTGTTACTGCTTCATTACCATCCTCTCTCAGAAATTTGTTTCTCATCTTTTCTTGGGGGGAGCCGGGTGAAAGATAAGCAGGCGGGCTTCGTCAAAGGTGGAGGGGAGGGGGATTGGGGAAGGAGGGGGCTGCTCCTTCCTCCTGCGTACAAGCCCCCTGTTACACTCTCTGAAAAGGAGCTCTGATTACGGTCCACTCCATTCAAGGCATCAGAGCAAAGTGCGCTCTCAGGATTACAGGAGGAAGCTGCAGCTCAGCAGGCGGGAAAAACAAGAGCAACTCAGAAAAGAACTTTACTCACATCTTTTTTCTGCTGGACTATCTCAAACTATCCAAATGCATTTGGACAAGTGTGGTCCTCTTAAACACATGTATTCTTGAGCTTGCTAATGGACATGTTGTGTAACATACTAGAACCAGATTAATGGACTGAGAAAGGTCATACTCGGGCATTTAGTTACAAACTACTGAATATTTTAATTTAAAAAAAAGCTCCAGCTACAGACTGGAGCAAAATGGAGGCATTTTTCTTTTTCTCCATTCTTCTTTTGTCAAACAATTGCAAAATGAGTGCAGTGAGTAAAGAGACACACACACTCGCACAGACAGACACATACATATATGTGAAGACACTGACAAATTTATTACAGCAGCAACAACACACACTGTCATCCAGCTCTCACTGCTTTAGTTCAAGCAAGTAGACAAATGTTGCCATTTGGCCTCTGGTAGCCTCTCACGTCTTCTTCTTGTCACTGATTAGAGTTGTCCACTTACACTGCCCTCAGGAAACAACGTGCCATGTGTCTGTTACACGTCTTGTCACTTCTAATTGAGGTAAAATAATTTTCTTTGTACATTTTTCAAAGT
This sequence comes from Nelusetta ayraudi, assembly GCF_046127955.1. Taxonomy (NCBI): domain Eukaryota; kingdom Metazoa; phylum Chordata; class Actinopteri; order Tetraodontiformes; family Monacanthidae; genus Nelusetta; species Nelusetta ayraudi. Next base: position 1,649,797 of record NW_027466178.1, on the reverse strand, counting down.
CTACCTTTTTGCAAGTTATAAGCAAGGAAGGGGTAAAACACATTTTCATCAAGTATATACAATTTTAAAATTTATTTAAAAATACAATACAATTTTCTTTTGCGAAAAACCCACCGGCACAAAATAAACTGAGCAGTACCTTGGACAACCTGAGCCATGGGGAACCATTTTTCCTGTCAAATGTGTGTTTGCCAGGATGAACTGTGACTCAGGCTGAGCTTTTTTTTTTATCATTATTTTTTGAGAAATGTTTTTCCTCGAAGAAAACAAATATGCAACAACTTGATTTGTCGGATTTTATTGGCGAGACGGAAGAAAATAAAAAAAGGAGGGTGGCTGTAAATCAATGAAATTGGTTTGGAAATGTTGGTGATGCGAGTCATTACCTGGAGAAAACTGCACCGTCCTCCGTCATTAATTTGTTAACACTTTTTTTCAGAAATCAGTCATATAGCTGCTGTGATTGTCCAGGAACGCCACGGACCAGTGAAATTTTAAGTTTTCTCAAGAGACCGAGGCTGCCTTCGCAGTTTGATTGAACTCTAGTTTGCTTGCTCGGAAATTCTGATTTGTTTGTGGAGGTGTGAACACAAAGCTAACAAAGAACAAACTCTCTTCTGCCAAAAAAAAAACGGATGTCTTCGCCTGCTGCAAGAGCAGGGCATCGACAATAACACAACCTCAACAACAGCATGCGCAGTATGTTGCCCAGCATCACCGTAGATGAGCAGGGTTTCTTCTCCATCATCGCGTCTGATTCTTTATTCATTCCTGTTGCAGCGCCACCACTGGTGAGGAGCGGGATATAACATTGAGTTGTGGGGACGAGTTTTAACAAAGCTAGCAACGTCAACATGACCAAAACGTGATCACGGATACTTTGTGTTGAGCGTCTTCAACTTCATTCAAGGCATTTAGTGACTGTAATGGCTCCTCAAGAGCACTCACTGTATTCTCGTGCCTCTCGGATTAGAAGCAGCAGTTTATCATCCTGCACTACGTGGAGCAATGCAGGGAGGGATCGCCTCAGACAGATTGGAGCGTCGCACTGTTATGCTGGTATCGCTGCATGACAGATGAGACAGAGGGTGTAGACATGTCGAGTAAAGGACTCTCTGAGACATGCAAATAAATCACTGCTGTTCCCTCTGGGAGATGCGCTATCTGTGATTCAGCAAAGACAATTATTGAGTTTCACAGTGACACATGTTCCAAGGACACACTGTACTCTTCAACGCGCCGCGGCTCTCTGTCAACTCGCATCTCTGCCGCGGCGCCTTCTGGAGCATGCATTTCAATGCAAAAAAAAAATAAATTTGTAATAAGAAAAAAAAACAGCCATGCATATGACAGTTTACCTCTTTCTCTCTGTCTTCATGGAAGTTCATCTCTATTTGTATCAAGGACGCAGCCAAAACACTGGACTGTCAGGCCCCAATTTTTCCTCAATTCTCCGTCTGCTAGCATAAAACGGCCGTGGCGCACACCGCCGAGGAGAGACTTCCACTGAGATTAGATCGGCCTGGAGAGGAAATTAAACACAGGCAGCATCTGGTAAATTTCAAAACGGGTCACGATGCACGGGCTTCTGATCGTAAATAAAGATCATCACAAAGTTTTTGATCCGGCGAACTAACTTATTGTACTTTGCTTAACTAATTATGTTCAAAGACAGACTTGCTCAACCAGTAAAAGCACTCAATTCTGAGAGGCTCACAGTGCCTGCCATTGTGACTGAGGCACCGTAGAGCCGTTGACTGATACTGAGGAGAGCGGCCAAAAAAACTCAAATTAAACCATTTTTTTACATCATGATATGGCTTTATCCATGGCTGCTCTCACACAATAAACAGTTTTTAACGGGCCTTCTGAGCCGCCTTAATTTCTCAATCTCAAAGCAAATACGCGCTTGCCTTCAGCACGACCCCCACAGCCCTGGCTGAAACAGAGTCTGTGCAGATGGCGTGACATCTGTACACTGGGACATAAAAATGCTGGGCGACTGACAGAGAGCCGGGTCTGTTACTTTACTTGGCAACAGGAAATCCTCCGTTGCCCCTGTTTCTCCTCCATCCCGCTGGAATATTTACCGAGTGCACACCCATTCATCTGTGGTGATAACAGAGCCTCTTCTCTGCGCTAGCTTTTGCTTGGCGGTGCGCCGCGTTGGGATGCACAATCAAAGCGGGAATCAAAGCTCGAAACAATTACAGTGGCCTGTGTGGCGCTTGAATGGCGGCTATGAAAAGCTTGTTGTAGGCTTTGCGGGCCAGCTGCGATGTCGGCTACGGACTCAGAGAGACGAGAGGGATGAGGAGGTCGGTGCTGAGGTGTGTCGCGCAGACAGGCACCTCCCTCGGTGGGTAACACCAAACCTGGGCCTTCATATTGCCAGGTTCGGAACATAGGTTAGCAAACACAACCTATTCATATCCTTCAGCACACCGGGGACGAAAGCAGACGGAACAACAGATTAACCCAAGACATGATGTTGTCTGCAGCGCCATCTTTGATTATTCCCCGTCATCAGCATAATACCAGTCTTTGTGTAACACAGCCTGTAATTTGAAGCCTGGTGTGAGGGGGCAGGGACATTTCCGTGTAAGCGTTTTCAGTCATGCACAACAACATCCTGAGTTTTCCGGAGAGGCAATAAACAGACAGATGTCTGCCATTTAAACTATGTGTATGTACCGTATTGTCTCATCCTTACTTCAGACACCTACAATGGTGTAGCCCCAAGAGCACCAACACTCCCATAACCTTCTCCTCCCTCCTTCCATCTACAGGTAAAAACTAACTTTTAGTGAAAGGGCATATTTTAACAAGTACAACTTCCACAAGTTACCTCAGACGAACGTCCAACCATTGTTGAGGGTCAACATGCTCCTGGTGATTTTTCTTCCTCCTTCCTCAGATCCTTGTATTGTCCCACCGATGTCTCAACCTATGTTCAGAACAATCGTGATGTCATTTGAGTTCTTGTATGTGGGGGCGAATCTCCGTTTTGCTGACGACAAGTTCTTTGTCACTGCTGGAGATCAGGGACGACTTCGTCACTCACTGTGATTGCTGCCAGCCGACAGTTATTTCCGCGCTGCCGCAGAGACTTTTCAGTGGCGAAGCCTCGGCTTTAATGATGCAAAATGGCATCAGTCTGAATAGTTTTGGTTCAAAATGAATGATCCATGAATATCTGCACTTTCCTGCTGTTTATTCGTGACACATCTGGTGTGGAATTACCTTAATGGTGAATGTTGTGTCGATTTTTTTCTTTTTTCTTTTGGTGGCGGTTCCCATTTTATTTTCCTCACTGAGAATAAATCTACCATTCAAATAGCTTTCCTAGCTGAATGCCTAGAGGACCATCGAGCTACCTTACTCTGTAAATAACTAGCTTCATACCAAGCGTCCTAACTAATAAGATAACTGGTTAACTACCTAGCAACCTACATATCAGCCATTCAAGACAACACAGCATCTACATATGGTGTATGTTCTGTTTGTACTGGCCTTGTGCCTGATTCTGTGTTTGTGGAAATCCTCGTAAATCTGCTGATAGAAAAGCAAATTCCCAACCAAGAAATGTCCCATTGAGGAAAAGTGACAGAAACCAAAGATATGTCATAAGATAGCTTATGTTCAGAAATAGCACAGAAACAGCATTAATCCAATTCTTAGTGGTATGTGTGTGGCAGCATTATGGAACACCTATTTAGCCAGTACATGAACCTACAATGCTACTTTCCTATAGCTCTAGCTCCTGTGTGGTACTGAATTATTCAGCCTTTAGTGTAGCTTTTATGCTTCTGTATGTTGAGAGGGGAATCCTGCTTTCCTTTCATTTGTTTTCCCACACAAAGTCCCTCATGTATCCAATGCAAGTGTAAAAGCATTGTCTGCTTTCCACTTGCTGACAGAGAGAGATGAAAAGCACACTGATGGACTTGGAGCCTGAAGGGTGCTTTGATTTAAGCCTGAGGACTTCTGGGTAGTGTAACCTCACTGCACATTACTTGTCAAACCACTCGTTTTCTCCCCGCCTCAATGTCATCTCTATCCATTATCAAGCCCCCTTCTGCACAATGTCTCCCCTCTGAATTATTTGACAAGTGACCTCTTCCTTCCGTCCATGGTACAATAACAGTGTTTCCATCCTGCCCCATACTTCTCAGAATTTCTCCGGCACTGGCAATTTTGGGAAAAAGCGCCACGGAAGGATGTTGTTATTGTTGTTGCTGTTGTTCCAGATGGGCAGATATGTCGACGGAAAAAGAAACGGACCACATTATAGAACACCAAGATCCAATCATAATCAACCCTCAAATCACTGAAATGACAGGAGTGTAGACACACTGCACTCACGGCACTCATGCACAAAAAAGAACTGCACAGCCTGAAGAGCCTTGACCCTTGTGTTCATTAAGACTAAACATTATGTCCAATTAAATGTACACCACCCCCTTCCCAAGACTGAACCATAAATCCATGTAATTACATGTGTTTGATGTCTGTATAGCGCATTTTTATGTTTAAATGCATTCAATGTAAGTAGCTTTACAAGCCGTTTTGGGGACAGTTTGGTAATTAAGGGGCAATTGCTTTGACCAAGGACTTAAAAGAAGCATGGACACAAATCAGTACACGTACTGTTGAGGGTGGATATAGTGGGGAGGTGGGAAGGTGCAGGAGATGTGGGTGTTAAAATACAACTAAACAAACAACGCACTGCTGAATGAAAAGCCACCGTGCTTCTCACAGCACTGCTTTGGGTTGCAGACCTCAAGTCGTGTCCAGGACCGGACTTCTGTGGAGGAAAAAAGTTCCAGATACAAAATGGTTGGACAAAGTCTCCAATATTGTTTCATCCAAACGTCTAGAAAAAAAATAGTATTCTAAATTTCCTTTTCATTATTTGATTTCACACTCCAAAGTATTTTTTTTTTTTATTGTTGTCACTGGATGGGATGAGGGAATAAAACAAAACAGAACCTCTGATGATGCACTGGATACACTTGTAGAATTTCACAGGGGTATGTTGACCTCTGTGCTTGGAAGGACTGGCAGGAGTCTTTTGTCACCACAGGTCACTCCAGCATCCAGTGTGCGTAGAGAAAACATCTGCTCCTTCAGCTCCAGTGCTGCAAATTCAAAGTGCTCGAGATTTCTCACCTGTGAAAATTACAATGCAAATACCGTACACGTATTTCTAGTCAATGCCTTTTAGAGTGTGTGTGTGTGTGTGTGTGTGTGTGTGTGTGTGTGTGTGGTGGGTGGGCGGACGGGGTGTGCCTGGTTGTCATCCCTGTGTTTTCCAGTCCTGCGGAGCACACCATGCATGAATACACCCACTCCCACTTCACCTTTCGCACTCTCATCCATTATTCAGATGGTGGACAAGGCACTCATATCGACTACACAGACTTTTTTTCTAAAAGAAAGAAAGAAAGAAAGAAAGAAAGAAAGAAAGAAAGGAAAAATGCGGTGCGCAACAATGCAGATAATACCTGCTTGACTGGGAGAAACACAGACGCATTAAAATGTGTCAATACCCTTAAGCTCACAATCTTTCATGCTCTGTAACATTTTGAAAGTTTTTCCCCCTTTCTGTCTGTCAGCTCTGCAGGCTTTAGAGAGGTGGAATAAAGATGGTTTGGTTACGTCCATGGAATATTTTCTGCTTCCATCACTCCCACTTGACAGAGATGTGTAGTTTTTTGTTTTTTTCTTTATACATTTTCCACCTGGCAAGGTCACCTGCACTGTTTATTGTGAACATTTACATGCAGCGGTGCTTTATTTTAAACATGGAGCAGCAAAACAACAGCCCAAGCCTAAAAATTCATTCAGATTGCACCAAAGACGCCTCTGGAATATTTGACAGCGATGGAAATTCAAAACTCCACCAGTAGTTTTGCTAGAGTTTTGTTCGTGAGATTACATTCACATCCTTGTCTGTACAAAGCCTAGAACGCATATGGCACCATTATCACAAAATAGTGTCAGGAATCAAAACAATTATTCAAGAGTAAAATGAATAAAAAATGTGAACCAGGATGGAGAGGATCAGGAATGAGGACATCAGAGGGACAGGGCAGGGGAGATGTTTTGGAGATAAAGCCCGAGAGGCTTCCTGAGATGGTTTGGACGTGTCAAGAGGACGGACAGTGTACAGAAGAAGGCAGGAGGACGCCTGAAATAGGAGCAGAGGAAATGTATGGATATAACAGAGGTAATGTAGTGAGTTAATGTGAGACAAGAGTTAGTAGAGGACATGGTAAGATGGAGGCAGATGATTGGCTGTGGCCAGCCCTGATGAGAGCAACTGAGAGGAGAGGACAGCGGCTCAAAGAAATCTAATTAACAGCACATTAGCACCGACTTTGTTGAAAGGCTCCGCCAACATAGCTCAGGTGACGATATCAGGAACGTCTACAAGCTAAAGGGATGGTTCATCCAAAATTGAAATATGGTTCATGGAATATTTGCAGCTGAAAACTGTCACTTAAGGCTCCGGTGACATTTTTTTGATCCTACAAAACCATTCAGGAGTCGCACTGAGGGAAAGAATTCCATCATGGGCCAATATAAAGTGAGTCTTTGGTGAGTTATACACTTATTAGGGGGAGAAGAAGAAAAATATTACTTATTCTGTTCAAGCAGTAGAGCACGTCTTTCATTGTTTTGGCAACAGGTGGAATTATTTCCTTCCGGGGACAGTAGGATGGATTAGGAACAGCTGTGGTATGGACCTCTCTGGTGGTGCCGGTGGGCCCATCGCCAAGGCGCTCTGCTCCAAGGTCTCTGTCTGACTTGTTTTGAACTCACTTGCAGCAAAAGTAAGAAAAGAAAAATAGAAATGTGTACTTGTAATCATTGTTTTCAGGCGTCTAAATCCGGAATTTAGCCTTTGGCGACCTGCGGAAGGAGTTGATCTGTGAAGAGCCGAGTGATGAGGAGCACGGAGGCGTTGCCACGTTTCCCACTGATGGACGGAACTGCGAATAACCTGGCCTCCGTTTTCAACCACTGCTGCTACTCCCACTTCTTCTTCCAATTATGTCAAAATAATGAGGACGAAATGTTGGAGAGTTTTATTTTTTTTTTCCTCCCTCTTAATGATGCGTGTCGTTGTGTTTTTTCCCTCTGCAATCCTCAGTTATGAGATGTAAAAAGAATTATCGCAAGACTTAAAAAACAAAAAGACGCAAAACAAATACGGCATCTGCAAGTCTTTTTTAAACTGTCAAGTGAGTTTTTATTTTCTAGTCTGGGCTGTTTGCGAAAGCAGGAGACAAGTATTATTACTTCCAAATTAGATTCCCTGCCACAGACATGAACAAAAATACGTCTTGGAGAAAAAAAAGAAAGCCTTGTTAGGCTCATTATTTTGCAGGTGTCAGTGAGGAATGAAGGGGGCGTGGTCGAGCTGCAGGTTCACAAATGGCAGCGTCACGTTTCACAGACAGACAGGTGTACGGACAGACAGATTTTAGCTCGTTAACTGTTTGTTTTTTTTCCAATGTCTTTTTACTTTATTTTTTATCTCATAAGTGTTCAGTCCCTGGAAAGCTATTTAAAAATAAAACAGCTTTAGGCCACGCTGTCAACGTTAAGGCTGCTTGATAACATTTTTTTTAATCAAGAGAAAATAATAATTGGATGGAAAAACAACAATGAAAAACAGACTCCTTGAAGCCACAGACAACTATTGTGCCGCCTCAAGCTGACTTTAAGTTTGGTTATTAAAACTACAGCGCCGGTGTGCTGCATGGAGCTTGGTCGCCTCGATCACAACATGAGCCATTAAACTATTGTCCAGTGACCGGCGGAGTCCGGGGTCGCCCGACAATTAAACCGTGTTCAATTTGCACCTCGCTGAAAGAACACGACGCATGTTCATTCATCAGGCAAAGACATAAGTGGCTCCTCTTCAAACATGCCTCTGTAAAGTAAAAAAAAAAAAAAAAGGTCAGATTGTGCGAGGGGAAATGTCATGTGCTTTAATCTTCTCTTCTCATGGCGCAACCTGCGAAAGAAACACAGGCAGGAAAAAGAGGTCTGAGTGTCACATTCTGAAGGAATCTGAGACAACAGGCTGGCAGAGGCCGTGGAACTGAAGGCACTGGAAATGGAAAAAATAACCAGCTCTCTATAGAAAACGCTACAATTCAAACTCCAGCAGCCTTTAGGAAAGAAGAACTTTGCACATCCCAAACCTCAGTAGATAATGCTATTAATTTGCTGCCTCACCTTCAACAACCTGACCAGTAATCACACCAAACTCTTCAAATTATGATGCAAGCAATGAAGAATCTTTATTTGACCAACACAACAAAGCAAAATTATGGAGATGCAACAACACGTCTCAATGGAGCATCCGCAATGTCACAGACGGCCGGTCAACTGGAGCATCCATCCACCACTTGGACTGATGGGGAGCGACATGGACCAACGGGAGCTGTGCCTGCCCTCATCGCTGCACACTGCTGTACTGTGGCGGAGAAGAAGGAGAACCATCTCATGTCCACAAGAGCATCGTTATACACACGTTTGACACCGTTTCACCCAGACAGCAAAAGCAAATCCTTCCTGTTATTCCGTTGGAATTAATTTGCTTGTTTAGTTTGACAATGTATTTTGTTTGTTTCTTTCTTTCACATCGGATCCTCGTCTTGACACAAATCTAGGATTTTGTCCAGGCTAAGGGGCACCAGGAGACACCAAAGGTCCTCTGATGCTGGATCGGTGGAGTGACCTAGTTGGGAATCGACCCCAAGACCCTCGGTGTCAAGACAGTCACACCCACTGTTAGAGACCACGCAGAGAGACAATTCGATGTCACTTGCTTCAGTGCCATTCATTTTAACACTACAAAACTACAACATTAGCCAAAGTGTCATACCAGCCCCTTCAGATGATCGTTACCTCTCCTCAAAGACAAACCTCATTTAACTGCCGCCGACAAGAAATACAAGGTGACGGGCACAAAATACAATAAACTTTGACACAGGAGGAGACGGAAGCAATCAAAGAGAAAAAATGTAACAAGCATTCTTGACAGCAGACAAACTTAAATGAACGAAAGCAAACGTAATTCTTGTAAAATCTCATCCCGAGAGATTTTACGAGAGTTACACCATTCAATGGAAAGAACTGCAAATCGCAAGTGTGCTTTGTTGAATTTTTTAGAAATATCCCTTCACTTTTATTTTGTGAAAAACTAATGAAAATGCAGCTACTTGTAGTGTTTTGGCAAGAGAGCTCTCTTCTTTCTGCCAAAGACTTCAGGACTGACAAAAAAATGAAACAAAAGGTCAAAAAGGTGACTGGCTTGACAGTTGCACCTTTGGGGCACGTTGAAGATGCGCCTCAACGGGATGTCAAAGGTTGTTGGAATTCTTGAGGCGACGTTACACTCCTGCGATCAGTGGTTGTTTGCACAAAATTGATTCATCAACGAGGGCGGCGACGCATTTGCGGAAAAAAGGCAATTGCCAGTTGCCAGTTGGATGTTGCATGTTAATTACAACCTTTGCCTCATGTTTGTAAAATAGGAGCCAGTGTTCCGTTTGTCTGCCCGTTATTAGATAACACTGCGAGTGGCACATGTGCACAAGACCTCGGCTCGCTGTTTAGAATGCTTAACGAGGCGAACATCGCATCACACATCAGCCACAATGGGAACCCGGCTCCCACAATTACACATTCATGAGGTTCTTTGCACAGGGTGTGATTTTCTTATTTGTTGTGATTGGGCCTCGCGCGGCCGGGACAAAACAGTGCGAGTCGTGCACAGCTTTTTTTTTTTTTTCTTCTTCTTCTTTCTTAAGGTGAGGCGGGTTTGAGCGCGATAGTTGCGAGAATGCGACAGAGAGGAAGCAGCAGAATGCTAATCATGGCGCTGCTCCGGTGTTGCTGACAATGTAGCCATAGAAACACTGAGGATCCAGCAGGAGCTCGCAGCCGCTCCTTACCGCGGATTGATTAGTTCCGATTTCCAGGAAATGAGTTGGGAATTAAACATTTTTCACAATTTGTGACTCTGCACAAACGGGATGAACTTTGAGGGCCGTTTCATTTTCAACGATTACACTTTTGGTATTATTTTTGCCACCTTTTCTCATAATTGTTTGCTTTCACAGAGCCTGGTCTTAGACTGGAGTGGCTCATTGCTGACATTGGAGAACCTTAGAAACACACTGCGCTCTAAAGGAACATTTTATCACTGATATTTAGTTAGTTAGTTAGTTAGTTAGTTTGTCTTTGGATGCAGGTATTCACACGAGGGAGGCACCCATCACCAGATAACTCAGTTGAAATCTGAGGGCAGATATATTTTGTTTTTTTGGCTTTTCTCCTTTAAACGGTTTCCGTGCGTCTGCTCAGGCGTGTTAAAAATTATTTCAATGTTTTAAAATGTTTGGAACCTTTTTTTGTCCTTTTCTAGGTAGCACGGTGCTACCTCCCTCGCACGGGTGCTTCCTGCCAACCACTCTCTGTCTGCACCTTGTCGCACACAATTTGTGCAACTCCGGTGTAGTTTAGTCGCGAGCGTGTCACTGTCGCTGCCGCTAACACATCTTTCCCCAGGGCGCGCAGACAGACACACACACGCATGAGCACCCGGACCATTTGCATCATGTACAAAGGTAATAAGACAAAACTGAGCCGGCTCGAACGAGGCGGCAGATGGAAAAAGAAAAATCAAACGGGAAACAAAATGAAAAAAGCAAAGCGCTTATAGAGACACACAGAGGCTTTTAGGCTCATCTCTGCGGTTCATTGTCATCTCAATGGAAAGTAGGAAGTGCTCCACGCCAGGGCCTCGCTGAATTACCATGCAAATATATGACAGAGCTGTTTGAACGTTTGCCCATAGGTTGACAAGAACAAATGCAATATGGAGATTCCGCCTCATTCTGCTTCACCTAGAAAGCCAAGGGCAAATGGAAATGGTTTAGTGGGGCGAATCGGCCCCGACATAACCCTGGAGGAGAACTTTGGTCTCCTCTTTAATTAATGACTGCCTGTGTTCTGGAATGTAAATATGCTGGCGAGCAGACGCTCTGTGCAGTGAGCTGAACCGAGGGAGGCTGCCAGCGCTCGCATACATTTGACTCTGCTGGATGCCACTTTCCTGTCAGTCTCGTGCGGCACGTCACTCGTCCTGTCGCACAGCTGATCAGGCAAATGATAGCCAGGGCCTGGCACGCCGAGCGGCCACGCCCAAATGCATCACATTGGGCTCTCGCAGTGTAGGGTGTAACATTCATCCTCGAACACTGTCCCACCGCCAGGGAGTTTCTGTGTGAGAAGTCGTGTTTCTTTTAAATCCTGCAGAAGCACAAGTTGCTTCATTTCCTTCACAAAATGTCTTGACAACCCCGATCACATTTCTTGGAGCAACCGTTTAACAGCAGAAGTTGCAAATTCTACTACAGGTACAATTTATTAATATGTTGATTTTTACCCCAATTTTACAATTCAATGAGAACAGGGTCCCTGCCACTGGCACAGCAGCAACCCCCCCTTGGGAAGTTAGAGAACTGGAAATTGCCGGGTCGCCTGCCCAGCACCCCCGATGAGGAGAGGTCAGTCCGCTCCCATCTTCTGTTTTATTTGGTACCCTCAGAACCTCTTCCTGCACAAATGAACTACAGCTAGCTAGATAAGACCATCAGGTGCAAGGCTGTCACCTGTTTAAATAAGTTGCCATTTGGGTTTTGTTTTTGTGTTGAACATAATCATTTTAAGTATTTAAATATTGTGTTCACCTGCTAATATCAGGCACATGACCAACAAGCATATGTTGTTTGTAGGTTGTTCCAAGCAAATCCGTGGGCTGATGAACGGGTGAATTTATTTTCCATTCAATTAAAACGTGGGGTCCGGGACAATACAATACATCAAAATAAGACTGAATAATGGATTTCTCGCACACAACAAAAAGGCCTTTAATGCGTTGCGTGGCTGGAGAGAAGTGATCCCATTTCGCCAAGACACTGCCTTTAATGACTTTCCAACAATGTTGGTGGCCCTTAAGAGGCAACTTAGTTTTCAATCAAGACGTGAGATCCCTGCGGGGGGAAAGGGAACATATCTTTTTTTTTTTTTTTTTTCCCCGCTGCCGACTTCATTACAAACACAAAAGAAAATTCAGGCTCACGACAGAATGAATATGGAGCATGTAGGTTGTATTGCTGTTTGTGTGTTCACACGAGCCGCTTCTGCCTCTAGGACAGTGTTGGGCTGGAGAAAAAAATAGTCTCTTTATTATCCCATGTAAATGAGAAGAATGTTTTCTGCAGAGGCAATAATATTTGCTGAATAACTACAAAAAGAACAATAATCCTCAGTGCCGAGTCTCGGCAAAACACATTTATTTAAGAAAAAATATGATAATGCCAGTGGTACGAGCAGAAGCCAGAAGGCAATTATTTATCTCTTTTGTGGGAAAATGACTCCACACGCAGTCACACAGGTAAATTGATGAGTTCAATCATTCTCTCAGACTTTTCAAAAAGGTGCTAAACGTGCTGAGGAGGAGGATGGGCGGCGTGTGTGGGGGGGGGGGGGTTAAAATGAGCTTCAGGAGGGTCACTTTAATGAAGCTGGATATGCACAGCAGTACATAGCCAGGTGTACTGAGGAGGTGCATACCAACAGCTAGTGATGGTAACCAAAAGCCAATCAGAGGATTTTGGCACAACCAGTGTTACTTTCGTTGACGAAGACTATGACGAAAAATATTCGTCAACGAACCTTTTTCACGGAGGAAAACCAAATAAAAACTAGATAAAAAGTCGGATAGACGACGAAGACTTTGACGAAATATAACTGACACTTTAGTCAACAAATAAAAACGAGACGAAAATGTTGGGCGGGACAAACGGAAAAGAGATCCAATCAGGACTACTCTTTTGTGGGACAAGTTGGGAAGAAATCCAATCAGAGCGAATCTCATTTTGGGGGTAGGTTGATTTATGCGGAAGCAGCAGAGCCAATAAAAAAAACGCACCGGAGCTTGCAAAGACAGAGCGCATAAAGACAAGAGAACATACCGAAGAGAGCGCGAGTGCGCCGTGCTCAGAAACATTATTTGATTGACTTGTTCTGTGTTCACCCTTTTCTTGTGATATAGAAATGATCAGTATTTCTCCATTTCCTTCTTTGACCGCCAGATCGACTGCCTTTAACTTAAAAGCTGCATCATATGCAATTCTTCGTTTGCTTTCCATAATGAGGGTTTGTGCATGAAAACTTCCTTTGCGCAAACTGTCTTGCTCTCGTTCTGTATTTGGTTCCACTTTTGCTTTCGTTGTTCGCGCGAACTGCCTGTCTCACTGTTTCCCGAGCCCACCCAAAAATCCATAGTTGAGAAGGTCCCCTAGTGGCTGTTAGCTGTAAAAAACTAAAGAAAAACAAAACAAAAAAAAAACTGATTTGCTGCACCGTTGTATAAACCACAGGGTTCAAAGCATGGGAAAAAAGTAGCGGTTTATAGTCCGGAAATTACGGTAGACTAAGACTAAAAGACTAAGACTAAAAGATTTCAGATGACTAAAATATGACTAATACTAAATGGTGTGTTATTCAAAAGACTAAGACTAAGACTAAATTAGAATTTGCTGTCAAAATTAACACTGGGCACAACATCCCTGCACTTTAATCAATTCAAGCAAAAAAATAAATAAACCCAAAAACAACCTAACATACATCTGGCGCCGAGCAGAACGGGCTTCATTGTACACGTTTGCGCTCTACTGTAGATTCAATGTAACAGATCTTTGCACCTTTGTAAAAAAGACTGGACACAGCAGGACCCATAATTCACTCAGCAAAGTACTCACTTCTTATTTGGCGCGAAGATCCAAAACATTTTTGACTCGATGCGAGGAACTAAAACTATCCAAGTCAACCACAGCTTGGCATGTCATCTGGGAGGGGTTGTGGTTAAATCCTCTCACTGGTTGTATTAGTTTAGTGTGAATCCTGACTCTTTCACAGACCTCACAGCTAACTAAAAAGTAGAACATATTGAAACAAGACAGCTATTCTCACTGCATCTATACAGCAAGTTAGTGTCCATATCAGCCATTTGCTCTGGTTTCTGCTTCCAGCCAAGCGTTCTCTTTCCCTCCCTGTGAAGAGAGCTGTGAACGAACGAATCACTCTCCGGCTCACTGTGGCCCTTCCAAACTCAAAATGAGCAAATCCCTAAGTGGCTCCGAGTCATTGGAGTGGAGCTACTCAACTGACTAAAATGCCCAATCTCAATCTTTCGTGAGTGACTCTAAACTAATTCAGTTCATCAAAACTAGGCAGTCTGTCTGTTAGGGCTGGGCGGTATGACTAAATTTTCATATCACGTTTTTTTAAAAAATCAAATCAGTTTCAGGATATTTGACGGTCTTTTTTTCATGCAAGAGTGTTCTTCCACACGTTTTTTTTCTAATAAGAAAAGAAATACTGCAGTTGATTGGCTTTAAATAGCCCATTTTACTGTCATAAGGGCTGTATCGTGTTTTTTTTTCCATGTCCATCCATAGGTAAAAGCATGACCCCTTCAAAGTATGGTTGCCAACAGGGTGGCAGTAATTAGAATGACAATGGTTGCAGTCAAAATACACTTTGCAACTGACCCTCCATTCAATTGAGCTACACAATATCTTAACAAATGAACAATAAATAGTTTTCAACTTCCAGTAATTATGTTGCTTAAGAATTTTCTCATATGCAGTCCATTTAGCGAACGCGTCTTGAATGGACGTGTGACTGCTACTTGCAGATTGAGCTGTGGATGTGGAGGGTGCGGATCTTAGCTTACTACATTCCTGGTAAAACGTGTTTTCGGCTAAGGTGGTGAAGCAAATTGCGAGTGTTACCACCGCAGGCCACCACTTTTGCTCGACAGCGTTTGCAAAAGTTGTTTGGTCCACGTCCGACCTTTTAAAGCCGAAGAACTTCCAGACCACAGACGTGGCTCCTCTTTTTTGTATTAGTTCCTCTGGGTCAACAGCGTGTGCTTCGCTTTGAGAGCTCTCGCCGTCAGCCATTCTCAGCTCAAAACGTCCCTGTGCACACGCTGTGCTGTTGGTGTGCAGCAGTGAAATGGGTCCCCGCTGAAACACTTTCCCGCCGCGCACGTTCCGGACGTTGTTTGGGCTATTCACCGGTATAGCGGTACATGAAAAAGTCATACCATAACGAAAATAAAGAACAGTTTTCGGTACGAACCGGTATACCGCCCAGCCCTAATGTCTCCTCTGAATACGTGCAGTCAGCACAGTCTTCACCCAGTCACTTGGTTCCTCCGATCCCGTCCTTGTTGCTCATATACTGGGGGAAAAGAACGAGCAAAAAACAAAACCTGGAAGATCCTTTTAGTTTCAGGTTGGCGCCACGATACAACAGCAGCGATTGTGCATCTAATAATAACAAGGCCTATAAATACGCAGGTAAAAGCCTCTGCTCGGTAACCGCAGGGACCCGGCGCCGCCGTCCGTGGAGGGAGCTCGCTGACTAATGAAGTTGGGAAGCTTAGAGCAATTAGACACATCAAAGCCCGAATCTGAAAATTAATTAGGCTATCCTCTCTTTTCGGGAGGCACATCCGCTCATGCAGCAGCTAATTAGCATGCTGCCATCAAAACACACAGGTGTCCATGCGGCTGCTGCTGCTGCTGCGAGAAAACTGCAAGTAATGTGTGTGTTCGCCATATATAGTGTTTGAGCTTCAAACCTTCACTGCAAACAAGGGTTGATTGGGATATTGACAGAATAACAACCAAACAACAATGTCTGTATGTCGGGAGGCTTTATGAGCCACGTCTCCAGTGGTTTGACTGCTTTTCTGTCCATCTGCACAGCCTGGAAAAGTGCTACTCTATGGTTCTGCATGTGCACAAGTTTCATTTTTTTTTTTTTTTCTTTCCAGGCTTGATGTTTCGGGGGTTGGGGAAAGGTCAGTGTTGGTTGAAAGCAGTGGCTGGTCTCAGCGATGCAGCGTGCAGGTCTGGGTCAGCTTTCAAGTGCACGTTGAATTTTTTTTTTTTATTGTGTTTTATTTTTTTTCTTCCCCTGCTCAGCGCCGTATCAAACGCTGCCTTTAAACGTGGGTGCGTCACATCAAACGGGACGCGGTGTCTCTTGTTAACTTTATAATGTCTAAAGAAGCACTGACACTCGCTGAACTCGCCGGTCGTATTTCTTTCTTTTTTTTCTCTTTCCCAGAGCTTCATTAGCCACCCGCTTTTTTTTTTTATTATTCCTTTCCCTTTTTTTTGCCGTGTGAAGTCACATCAAAGTGCGGGCAATCACATGCTCATTCACACTAATGAAGAGCTCCTTCAAACACAAGTGCTCATTATTAACGACACCTGATTTTAAATGCACGCAGTATTATGTAAATTCCCAGCGCCAGCAGCCCCCCTCCCACCACCCCAACCTTGCGGTTCCACTCTGTCTGGCCGTGTGTATTTTTAGGAAAGCGTTATTTATCCCATCTTTGGCACATGTGCGTGTCTCAGCACTGCTCTGCCGCGGCAGATCAGATTTTACAGCCCTAAACAGTGAACAACAACACACACACACACACACACACACACACACACACACACACACACACACACACACACACACACACACACACACACACACACACACACACACACACACACACACACACACACACACACAAAAACACTGATCTCTACTGTGACAGTAATCAGGGCTTCTTAACCTGTTTCCTCGCGGTAATGTATTAATCATTTCCCCTCAACCACTCTGCTGTGAAAATTAATGTAGCCTACTATGTTTTCCCTTTAGGCTGCGCTTTGATTAATGAGCCCGGCTCGTGCCGCGCAACTCTGCTCTTCAGCAAGGAAAGAGAAGTAAAAAGAAAGAAAGAAAGAAAGAAAGAAAGAAAGAAAGAAAAATTAAACACATCCTCATGAAGTTTCCGCACAGAAAAAAAGTTCACAAAAATGGAAACTGTCCATCAGTTGTGCCGGAGGCAGCAGTGGCTAGTGGTGGCCAGCAGTGGCTAGTGGTGGCTAGCAGTGGCTAGCGGTGGCCACTGCTCGTCTGCAGTTCAGACTCCAGCCATTTGCGAGAGACGCGTCGGGCGGCCGCAGCGATGGAGCGATGGCTTGGAGATGAAATGGCTAAAACTCAGGCGCTGGAAGGGAGCGAGGCACGGTCGAGATTTTACAGGTCGTCACAGCGGAAAGCCCACGAGGGAGAGCCGGTTCAGACTCGGGGTGGGAGATAAATCCCAGCTGTAGACAAAGCCCATATTTCTGTGTCCCTGCAGTTTTGCTCTAATCTGTCTCTCTCAGCCCTGTAAGCCATTAAGGGCCAGACAAAGGCAGTCCCGAGCTAAGCGCCCTGTGGGGAGATCTTATTTACAGTGCAACTGCCACTTTGACTGCCTGCCACCTCTGTCTCGCTCCTGTAACCCCCAACCCACCCCCTCCTTCACCTCCCTCTCCTTCCATTCTTCCCCACTTCCATCTGCTGCTGTGGGCTTTTAATCTCAAGCAGCCAAAGTTCCATCTTTCAGGCTCAGCCACAGCAGCCTGAGAGGGGCCCGGCTGTTCAACTCCTTGTTTCTGACTTGGCGTTTAATGGAACTATTGTTCAGTGCGAGGCATATCCCATTAGGAAGGAATGGGGGGGGGGCGAGAGCGGAGAAAAACATAAGTAATAGAAGAGTGCTCCAGCCATTTCTTTCACTCTGGCGACCATTAAGGTGGCCCCCCCCCCCCCGCCGCCGCCGCCCACCGTTCTCTTTCCAATCCCACACACAGACCAGACGTCCACAAAGCGGCGAGCAACAAGTGGAGGTTTGTTGCCGCCTGATTGAAATCCAACGGTCAGCGCTTGTGTGTCCCCCCCTCAAACGGTTGCGTCTTCATGGATTCCTCCTTCGCTCCCGCCAGCAGAAAAATCCCCCGCAAAATAAAAACTTTTTTTCTTTTAGCTACGGCACAAATGAGAGCGGAAAAAAAGAAACATTTCTGGGGCTACAAGCAGGATTGGAAGGGGGAAAAAAATCCATATAGCGATGCTTTCCTCCAAACTGTCAGCAAGAAAATACACCCGGGGAAGAATTCATCATTTGCATGGTGCGGTGCTTTAAAACAGCCTGACACCACTAATAAAAATGTATTCGCTTGCCAGGGCGTGTGTGTCGTGCCGAGTGTGTTGCACTACTGTGCTGAATAAGCTCTGGAACCCTGTGCTGGGTTCGCGACACTCTTCCACCAGGAATTAACCTGACAGTCACCAGGCTGACACCTTGTGTACGGCCTCGCTGCAAACTCGGACACACCTTGGAGATTTGGCGACACTCCTACAACAATACTGCTGATTTAAGTCAGAATTTATCAAAAAAGGAGATGACGATTTTCACCATCTGCTTCTTCTCACCTGGCCTTCAACAATCTTCAACAATAGCGTCGAGGCTACAGCAAATGCAATCAATATATAATTATTTGAAAAGGGACACTGCACATTCACGGACGTTGGTATTAAAACACACACACACACACACACACACACACACACACACACACACACACACACACACACACACACACACACACACACACACACACACACACACACACACACACACACACACACACACACACACACACACACACACGTTAATAAAGAGGCTGGTTTTCATCTACTGTCTACACCAAATGGGAAAACTTGTTAACAGAATAGCTGAAGTGCCCCGGAACAACTTTCCAAACCTGCACACACATGAATCGCTTGCCAAGGGGTTCAATTGTGAAACAGGAAGTCCGTTGACAAACTACTTGAGCACCACAGATAAAAAAAAACATAAGCAAAACCGCAAATAGCTTGATTTCTTAAGAGTTCAGTATTTCTATATTCTACACTCGGCCTCACAAGGACAAACAGTGCAGACAAAGGCAGAATTATTCAGGCTCTGTTCTGTCGGGTTGACGCACAACGCCGTGGTCGTCCATGCAAATGGTTAATTTCACATCCGTGCAGCAGAGCTTCAGTCATTTAAGGCCTCGCAAGCAATGTGTACAACAAAGGCACCATGGGTGGAAAAAATGTGTGTGATTATCACAAATAGAATTTAATTGAAAAGAGTCTTTCTTGCTCTTCCAGAAAATAAAAACTAATTTTGACATGAACAAATGTGCTTCAGTTGGCCTTTCAGTGAGAACAATCTCAACAACAACAACAAACACCTCTGGAAGCCACCTCAGGTGTTTGCGGGATACAGAGGAAAAAATATGCATTTCCCCCAAACTGGAAAGAAAGAAAACGCCGCCATCTGCTCCACCTGAGGTTAAAAAAAAACGACAAATATTTGCTCTACAAAGTAAAGTTTTAATTCCACTTCCAAATTCCGACTTATTCAGGCCTGTTCAAATAGTAACTGGACAAAAGCATCTTATTTATACCATTTCAAACAAACAAAGAGGAATGAAAAAGAAAACAATAAAAGAGAAAGTATACACTTTTTCACATTAATGGCAGAGCAAAGCAAACAGGAAGCCAAATTACAGAGAGATAAATAATAATAATACGGATCTTACCTTTTGTTGGTTCATCTGAGACTTGCAAAAACACAACCTGGCAAGTTTTAAAAGCAATGAACTTGCGCTTGATTTCCCAGCCACAGCCAGGTTTGATTTTGACTTTAAGATCTGATTTTGTAGCTTAGCGTGGAAGTCAACATCACGCATAATTACAGTCACAAAGCAACAGTGCAAGACAAGAGTCAGTGCAGCACAGCAAAAAAACATTTTTCCAGCCAAGCGCCATGACTGGATCAGCAGAAACTTTTAGACAAACTTTAAACAAGTCACAGCTGCCACCCAGAGTATATTAATACTTGAGGCAGAGCTGTCAGCCAACAAACTTAGAAGAATAAACAAAAGGCCACTTACCTTTCGCAGCTCTACCTGAAATGAACGACAAAAAAATACAGCGCACACACACGCACACCTGAGCCGAGGCAACAAACACCAGTCAGGGTTTATCCAGTTCAGTTCACACCAAGGTTGAGTGAATGGTGGCACGAGTTCTGGCACCAGCTCAGAGGGAACAACAGCAATGACACGAGAGAAGGACACAACGACCTTGAAAACACCATCAAGGGCTGAATAGGGAGGATGATCGGGAGGTCAAACCAAAGAACACCAATGAAGGTCTGTTTATCAGCTTAATGTTGCAATACACTATGCAAAACAAAGTTAGGATACAAAAAATATGCCAAAAAAAATCCCAATTTCATGGTGTTTGAAAGAGGCCAAGCACACACTGCAGTTCCGTTTCCTGCACAACACTACCTGTGAGATACGCAACTTGGACGCAATCTATGACAACATCAATAGAACATAACTCCTCCTGGATTCAGTGCATTGCAACCGTTTCTACAGCTCTTAGCGAGACAACCAACTGGCACAAGAACCCAAGCTCATCATGCCAACCGCTCAGAGGCAAAGATAAAGAAAAAAAAAAAACGATCAGACACATAGATCTGTGATCACAGTGATGGAGCTTTTTAGAAATTGGCCGGCCCAAGTCCAACAAGAACAATAACTACAGTGAACAAGGTTAATCACTGCAGCATCCTTTTACTCTAAAAGCCAGCATCTGTGAGCAAGTTGCTTCAGCATCAGTCTTTGTTACTGCTCCTTACAAGTCGACTGCAAAAGGAGGTCTGAGATAATTAACCTTTTTTTTTTTCCAATTTCAAACTTTCACTCCTCCAGAATCTTAAAACAAAGCCATAAATGCAGCAAGTGAGTGTCAGTGCTACTTGGAGTCGACAGAGTGTAACCTAGATAAACAGCAGCGGCAGCAGTTGTTACTGCGACGGGGCCAATGTATTTTAGTGCAGCCACCTCAAGACATGTTTCAAAAATGATATGTA
Source organism: Nelusetta ayraudi (assembly GCF_046127955.1). Lineage (NCBI taxonomy): Eukaryota > Metazoa > Chordata > Actinopteri > Tetraodontiformes > Monacanthidae > Nelusetta > Nelusetta ayraudi. The sequence goes on along the minus strand of NW_027466178.1, from coordinate 1,628,862 downwards.
AAAAGCATATAACAATAAACACATAGTGCAGCAGTTTTGGCACGGCAGCCACTGAAAGACAAACAAGCAAGAAGGGGAAGCAGCTTTGGCTAGGAGGTCAAAGTGTGCACCAAATAGGGTTGCCACCCGTCCCGTTTTTCCCAGAATTGTTCTCACCTGTCCCGGGGAAAATAAAATCTCTCCCGGGACACAATTTGTCCCGTTTTTTAGGGAAAATTACAAAACCTCATTTGATTTCCGTCTGTGGTCTAGAAAGGGTTGCCAAGGCTTCCGTAAAATACGCGATTGTCCCATATTTGGCAACTACAAAAGCCTGTCCCGTAATGAACTGAGACGGGACGCACTTCACTTTGTCCCTTGTATTTCGTGGACGCCTCCGGATTTGAAACTCTAGGAGGTGGCAACCCTAGCACCAAAACAAGGCAACACAACAGTGGAGGGCTCGGCGGCCAACACTGCCAAGCTCACAATAAAGTTTGAGAACATGGATGAACTCACTACGTGTTGTTCTGCTGCGCCTCTCCTTTAGCGTTAGGGGGGGTGTTCCTCCCTGTAGGCGGAAGAAGACGAAGACGTATTTACAAAGGTAGCAGCTCGCTAACATAGCACGTAAAAGACGGCAAAGAACGCACGCAAAAAAAAGACGGTGTGGTTCGGCGACAAAGTTGAACGTCTGCTTCGAGTTACTCACTTCCTGAGTCAGAAGCGCAAATTGCACTGTCGTAACTCTGCCGCATTTTGCGACCTAAATCGTCAGATATAGTGACGTGTCCGGTCAATCACCGGACTGTCAAAATAACATCTGCATGGGCTTTCTCCCCGAACTCACGCCAAGAAAGAGACAGGTGCAAAAATCCCCACAGCCTCAGGTCTCCGTCACCCTCTTAATGAGAAGGTAACGCCCCCCGGCTACAGGTGAATGTTATTGGATGGCAGATGGGGCAAGATGGCACTTTTGATTGTGAAGGTTGCCGTTTATACATAGCATAAAGGCAAAAAAAAAATATATATATATATATATTAATAATAATAATAGCAACAACAACAACAACAACAACAACAATAATAATAATAATAATAATAATAATAATAACGCTATATGCCGTTTTATTTCAGTTTTAAATGTCATAAAGGGTTTTGTGGCTCCCATCGTGTTCTTTTCTGGGCGAAACGAGTCCAAATGGCTTTTTGAGTGGGAATGGTTGCGGACCCCTGTGTTAGACGTGCTCAGGTGTTGGCTGCCTCGCACAAGACAGCACCTCCACTCAGACACATGACCTCAGCTCATCCTGCTGCGGATCTAAATTGCAATTAAAAAAACAAACAAAAAAAACACTTTCCGTCATGACTGGAGCTCCAACCTGCAAGCGCTGCTAGTTTAAAGCTAAGATGACATACCAAGTAGCAGAGGATCACCCTGCTGCAAACACAATTTCCAACCACGTGTTCCTCCATCATTCATTTTCAGCTGATTAGATTATTGGAATGGCATCTTTACAGGTCTAAACAAAAAAACAATGAGGCAGCTGCAACTGATCCAGAATGCTGCTGCCAGAGTCCTCACAAACACAAGGAAACTGGACCATATTACACAGGTCATTGAATCACTACACTGGCTTCCTGTGAGTCAGGGGATAGACTTTAAAATATTACTGCTGGTCTACAAAGCTACTGTTGGCCCAAAATTTATGCTTAATCTATTAGTTCCTTACGAAGCATCCAGACCCCTTAGGTTATCGGAGACTGGTTTGTTGTGTGTACCAAGAACAAGAACCAAGCAAGGTGAGGCATCATTCAGTAACTGAATTATCTCCTGTGGAATTGTGCTATACAAATAAACAAACTTGACTTGAGCTAACACACCACAGCTCCAGAAAAACACATGCACATAGCATGTAGCATGCTCCAAATGAATGCTAAAGTTAACTAAAACTGTACTGCCACGCCCTGTTTCCAAGGGGACAACTATCAACGATGAGCCAGAACAGCAGCTCCTCTGCTGCGACGTGCAAAGACGTTATCGACCCCGTCGGTGTGATGGCAGCGAGCCGGGCGGCGGGTGGTGACAGGGGTCGGTGTCAGGAGAGAGGGGGAATGTATAAGTGGACAGGATAGATTGAGGGCTGGTCAGGGCCGTGTGTGTGTGTGTGTGTGTGTGTGTGTGTGTGTGTGTGTGTGTGTGTGTGTGTGTGTATGTGTGTGTGTTGGATCCAGAGGGCAGCGGCTGTCAAGATAGGGTTTGTGTGTCTGACATTGTGATATTGTGTTTAAACTCTTGCCTCACACAAGCCCAAGACTGGACTTCTGTGCAACATAACATTGGATTAGCTGCGACCGCCTGCTTCCCTCCTGCAGGTCCTGAAAGACTGATTGCACTTTTCTACAGCAGCATCCACAAAAAAAGAAAAAAGAAAAAAAAACAAAAAACAAAACAGACAATCCATCTCATCTCCCGTGTTTGACTTTGGAATGATGAAAACAAAAATCATAAATCAACACACATCGCAAACCGGGAGGGTCTTGAGGAAGTTCACATGCAGACTTTTGTTGGTAAATAGGTTGCATTAAGCCCATCAAGCGGTGCAGCGCGTGATAAGCCGTCTCCCGGGCCCAGTAGGAGCCCAAAGAAGCTCTTGTAATGAATGGCTGGAGCGCCGCTGATGCACGGCAATCATTAACAGCCTGATAATTACTGCGGATACCTTGGTGAATTGTGTTGTGTGTGTGTGTGTGTGTGTGTGTGTGTGTGTGTGTGTGTGTGTGTGTGTGTGTGTGTGTGTGTGTGTGTGTGTGAGAGAGAGAGAGACGCAAATAGAGCCATTACCATGCGTGAGGCCTCAGAGAGGAGCAGATAAGCGTTGTGTTTGTGTGTGTGTAGTTTTGCTTAGTTTTGTTTTTCCCTCCCAGTCTCGCACGTGTTGTGTTCACGTGCAGTTACCTGCTCAACGTTTATGTTTCCTGCCGTACATACAAGCAAACATTTCTCAGCTTCCAACCGCTGAGGTGTTTGCGAGCGCTGCCCTGGAAGAAAAAACTAATCCGGGTTCGTCGATGCATCAAAGATGCAGAGTGTTTTGTTGCCTTCATCGGTGAAATGACACAAGCTCAGGATGTGGCTTTCATACCCAAATTCATTGTTGCTAAAAAAAAATTAAATAGACAAAACATTGACTGGTGTGGGTTTATTGAAATGTGTGTAGTATCACAAAATAAGCTGTTCAGAATCAGGGTAATCACCATTGCATTTGTCGGGTGGGGGGGTTGTTTGATAGCAATCCAGGGACGACTGACATCACCAGCCAACCAATCTCAGAGGTGCCAGCGGTCACATGATCACAACTACAGTGTCAACAGTGGAAGTGCTAATTATGCGACAACAGCCACAAATGAAGTCAACTTGTCTAATGTAGAAAAACAGGGGGACGAAGCCAATGGGAGCTCATGGTTTAACAGGGTGTCTTGATGTGGTTACACAGGGAGTAAGATAAAAAAAAAAAGAAAATCACAACAAAAATGGTGAATTCATTCACCATTTTCACATTAATTTCACCCATTTCTTGTGCGAACTTTGTCACTGCATGCACCCAGAGAGGCCAACAAAATAATGACAGCATACCACCTGACCAGGCCATCGGGTCCTGACTTGATAGGAGTTTGTGCGATAAGATGTCGTCCATGAAGTCACTCGAGGTTAAACAAAACAGACAAAGAAGCGTTGTCATTTTCACAGGGCACAAAATGACAACACGCATTGAAATCAGAGCCCGTAATTGTTCAGAGCAATTCTTATTCTTTGAGTGTTTCACCATGTTGCTTTGGCTTTATTTCATTTAATTTCTTTTCATTTTTCTTACTCTGCTTCCTGTGCTGCACATCGAGTGTTGTCCTGGTAGAATCCATCAGAAAGCATTGATGACAACGGAACAGAAGTACAAACACACAAAGGAAAAGGAGAATTGCTGAACATTTTTCTCCGTACAAACAATCCAATGAGTACAATTTTAAAGTTTAAGAAGGTGAAGACAAAGTAATGTAAGTAATGAAAGTAAAGTAAATGTAGATGATGATGGTGGAGGAAACGTCAGTTAGATGTAGGACAACCTCAGATATGTGATGCAGATCAAGAAGGAGTACCGATCGAATGCACAACCTTCTACATCACCAGTTTTCACCAGCAGGAGGCCCCGCTGAGAACAGTGAGGAAACATAGCCGAACTCCTTAACTGGCCACAAATTATGTTGCAATTTTGCAAATTAGTTGTCTCATGCCCTGCGATGAACTGGCGACTTGTCCAGGGTGTCACCCTGCCTTCGCCCTAAAACAGCTGGGATAGGCTCCAGCAGACCCCCGTGACCCTGAATTGGAATAAGCGGGTATAGAAGATGGATGGATGGATGGATAGTTGTGTCATTTATTTTAAGACGAGACAAATCCACTCTCACCAACAACAACCACCAACAACCATAAATGAGGCCACCACACTGGGTGCAGTGTCTGGTCTGCCACGGGGGGCGCTGTCCTAGTCTGTCTGAGATTAGGGTGGTTTTAGAGTCTTAGGCAGCGCTCCCCTGTGGCTATGGACTGTTACCCCACTCAGTGTTATGGATGGCCCCCAATGGTGGTCTTTTCCTCAACTCAGTGCCTCTGTGCCCTGCCAAGGTGTGTGTGTGTGTGTGTGTGTGTGTGTGTGTGTGTGTGTGTGTGTGTGTGTGTGTGTGATTATCCTTTTATATATGTATTTATGTGTGGTGGGAAGAGTGGGCTCTGGTTACTTCCAATGTTTTTAACTGCTGTGAAGCACTTTGTGATACTTTTTCAAAATGTTTCAAAGTGCCATATAAATGAACTTTGATTTGTTTTGATTGGATCGGAGGTGTCCGGCTGAATTGCCACAGCTGCATGAACCCAGTCTCTGGAATAAAAAAACTAGTCAAATGATGATTTCAGGTTGCCTTCATAGGCTCACAAACGGTTTGATAAAGTAGAAAAGAAAGCATCTGAATGACTTACAGGACCATGATGCTTTATAGAAACAAAGTTCTGATCATGAATGAATTCACTGTCCAGGAGAAGCCGACCCTGACCCATCAGGGAAGCACACAGGAGCAAGGTGAGTCACATGCAGGAAGGAGCTGTGACATTACAAGTGGGGCTGAGCCAGCAGTTAACCAAGCTTGTTAAGGGGCCGGCAAAGTCGCAGGAAGTGCGCTAATCCTCGGCGGCTGCCCCGCATAGATATCAGGGTTGCCAGTTCTCCACCTTCACTTCCAGCGTCATGGATCTCAGCACTCAGCTCCAGGGTCAGCGTGATCAGAGGTGTCAAAGCTTTTCTCCTGAGGCCAGCATTTTTTTTTTTTTGTATTGATCATTATTGCTTGAAGGAGATGTTTGGAAAAGTTTATACATCTTAAACTGTCTGAAAGCGGGGAAAACAAAGAAAACAATATATCGCTATATTGCTCTGTAATCACTTTTCAGCCATTTATGTTTCATCACCCCGAATGCCGACTGTTTGGTGTCCGACCAGCGTCACTGCTGCTGCTGCGATTGAGAAGGCCGAGACAGCCGCTGCCTGGTTAAGTCTAGCGAGGGGTAATTGAATAGCGCGCGGCTGCAATAGCACAGAATTGGAAGAGTGCTGAGCTGCAGGGGGAATAAGACGGTTTCAGCCAGCAGCAATTAAACAGAGAAATGATGCGTGAAATAGCAGCGAGGAGAAGAAGACGGAGGCGGTGGGCGGTGGGGTGAGAGGAGGGAGATTGTAAGGAGGAGGGAGAGACGTCTCAGATTCAGGGGGGAGCCAGCTGAGGGAGACACGCTCGGGATGTAAAAATAGAGATTAATGTTGTATGGAGCAGCAAAGTAAATAAATAAACAAAAAGAAGAAGCAGAAATAAAAGACAGGACTTACTCCGAGGTCGGCCCACTCCATCAGGATTCAAACTCTGGGCGGCCTTCAAACACTGGGGCCAGTGATCACCAACAGGAGCTCACACAAGCTCAACAATTTCAATTTCAGTTTTTTTAGGATGTGGCCCCTGGAGATGCAGCAGCAGCTCGTTTTCAAGGAGGTCCCACATACAAATCACACAAAGACATACATGACAAAGATAAACAAAACACACTGCTCTCCAACTTCCACAGCCCCTCACACCCCATCACACCCCATCACATCACATCACATCACAGGCTCTCAAACTAATATGTTAACAGTACAGTACAGTAGTATATACACACATGCCAATCATATATGCACACATAGCAATATGCATCACAATTAAATATCAGGAGCAACAGAAGGCAACTGTGGTTTTAAGAAAATAAAATGAATGAAATGAATAAAGCAAGAAATTATAGTAAAAACAAGAATGGCTTGTTCCTGAATGGGAAAATAAATTTACTCAAAGGTAAAAAAAAAATAAAAATAAAAAAAAATAAATAAAAAAGAGGTCATGGACTTTCAAGTGGATGGCAAATTGTTTCAATGGGATGGGGCTCTGTACTTGAACGACATGCGACCTCTTTCTTTATGGAAAATGTGTCTTTATATGCATTTGGGCACACAGGACTGCAAGTATTCACGCTGCAAATCTGGTCAATGAATTGTAAACAAGGAGAAGGAGCTGAAGGAGCGACTCAGCAACAAAATGCAGATTTACGAATTTTTGTGGCATATTTAAGGTGTCCCGGTTGGAAATAACATGTTGTTGTTGTTGCTTGGTGCAAACTGACATTCTGCCTGTGAAGGTTCTCAGTCATCCAGGTCAATTCAAAGTAGAAGGGTTGAGTTAGGGCAACTGGACTTGTTCTTGTGAGACAGGCGAGCTTTAAAATACTGCAGACAATCTGCCTATTTTAAAGCTCGCCCATCTTGTTGAGGGACTGCAGCATGGACGCTTTTGCTAATCAAAGAGATGAGGAAAATTAAAAGACAGAAATCACCAGCAGGACGTTTAAACTGTGATGAAACGGGCCGAGTGTGTTTGCGTCTCTCTTTGTTTGGAGAACCTGAAATGTTTGGAAGCTTTAATATGTGATGCTTATTATCTTTTACTTCTTTTTTCAGCATTATTCCCATTTTCCCTTCCAAAACCATTACATCCTGCTTGAGCATTAAGTGAAATACAGCCCAACCTTTTGAAATTTCTGATTTAAAACAAAACACAGTGTTACAAAACTGTCACAGTCATATAAACACAAATATTTGTTCTTACTTTATGTCAAAATATAAACATTATCAGTGCTCAAATCAAGGCAAAGCTTTCATTGTCGCTCTGAGGAGCCTCGCCCCTTTTTAAAAGAGGAAAAATAATTAAAAAAATTTGAAAATTGTAAATTTGAATAAAAATTAAGACATTACTGTGCATAATAGTCAACTCATTGTGCATGTCAGTTCTGTCAAAAATCAGTAAGTCAAAAAGTCTGTCAAAAAGTCATCTGTAGACCTGTAGGAGAGGCTTAGGAATGTTAAGTTAGGAATCTAAAAAAATATGTTTCAAATATATATATATATATATATATATATATATATGTATATATATATATATATATATATATATATATATATATATATATATATATATATATATATATATATATATATATGTATATATATATATATACATATATATATCTGGAGTGGCACAATGCCCACATGTCCACGCTGAAAAGGCTGGAGTGGCTTTGCAGGCAACTTTCAACTGCAGGGGGAAAGGCGGAGGAGTGAGGAGATGAGGAGAGCGGAGGATGCTGCTCCTTACCTTCTCTCAGCATCTTTACAGATTGTTACCAGTTCATCCAGGCTCCTATCAGCCGCCCCAGCTGGAAATACTACTGAGCGCTTTCCAGTGTGTGTGGATCAGGGATTTACGAGTTGATAGAGTAGAGTTTTTTTTTCTAATCCAGTGAGGAGACTTTTAAAGCCACTGCACCCTGTGACTGTAGTGATGTTGAGGTCTTGGATGCCCCCCTCCCACCCGCATCCCCACTGATAGGGGCTAATGAGAGGAGCCCTGTGAGGCTGAGGTGTGGACAATCCTGCTGAAGTTGGTCTTCAGCTTCCAAAAACATGTGAGAGGGGAGTCAAACTATTCACACTCTTCAAAGGAGGCATCTGTGCATACAGGAGCGTTCTCAGGGGCCTTTAAAGGTCCAGTGTGAAATATTTCGATGGAATGAAATGGTGCAAAAATTACATCTGTGTGTCACTTCTGTTTGATTAAGTGAAAACGAAACGTAACCAACGGTTGTGTTTTTATTTGCGAACAATATTCCTTTGTATGTCGACTTGTCTTGTGCCACCATCCACCATCGACAGTAGCTCAGACCTGCTGGTGGAATTCATCCTGACATCACAGCTGATTGAAGAACATCAGGTATGTTTACACGAACCAAATCATCACACTAGATATCAACCTCATTAAAATCACTCAACATATTTTAAATACATGCAGGTGTAGTGTTGGATCAAGAGAACATGTGACCAAGCCCTGTGCATGTTACAGTGCACAGGGCTTGAAGGAGAAACCATAAATCATCCTGATCAATTTATTCAGAGTTGCTGAATACGGGACAACCTGATCCTTCAGTTTGAAGCAATTCAATCAGATTGACAAAAAGTGACCATGTAAACCTACTTTATGTGAGATTAAACTTTATGAACATTTTTTTGCTATACAAATTCTTACCATTAGGTGCTGCTGAGTCTTACAAACTGGACCTTTGACACATTTTTTTTTGTCTCCTCTCAAGTTTTTCGCTGTTTCTACAATGTGAACACATTCCAGAGAACATAGCAGAGGTGCGATTTTGCCGCGGAGCCGCAAGCTCATCCCCTGCTGCCACACATCCCGGTGCTCCTTCATCTAATCCTGCCAGAGGAGTTTAATTTACTGCCCAGAGTCCCCGCGCACAATTTCTTTAAAAGTAGATTTTATGAGACCGCAATTCCATTTCATAGGGGAGCCCTGTACAGTAAATCCTATTTGCAAAAGCGTCATATGCGGCCACATTAACATGACAAAAGTGCCAGTCTGCAGCCCCGGTGCTTCGCTCTCGCCCCGCTATTATCGGCCCGCTGAAGCCTCTTTATGGCCTGCCGCTGTGCCAACTCGTGTCCGTCAGGGAGGCTGTAGCGGCTAACGCCGAGGCATAAGTGTCGCCGGGGAGGAGAGATAAAAGCAGCCGGGCTACACAAACAGCAGCCGACACCTACTATGAATCAATAATATCACGGCTGGCCCTCCTAAAACTATCTGCAGCTTTAAAAGTTATTTGGGCAGGGTTCAGGAGGATCAAAGCACTGAGGAAATTAGACGGAGTGAACATTTTTAGAGCACTGTTGAAGTGGAGGGGAGTAAAAAAAAAAAAAAAAAGAGGGAGGGGGTGCACTGCAGACGGAGTCCCATTTAAGAGTAGTCAACCCGGCCATAATCTCTCAGCCTCTGTAGCGCCGCACTCCTTTACTGCTGCATTCGTTCCAACCCGCAGGCTTCGGCTTCACATCTCCTTCCACTCACAAAAGGCCGACTGATTCCATGGCTACCTGGTCAGACTCACCCCTCCAAGGTTGACGGTGGGAATATATGTATGTATATATAAAACAAATGGTGGGGTGACATGTCATGCTCTATATTCATGACATGAAAAAGAGCATGGCGAAAGAAATCCACTATTGCCTTGATGGGATAATAGTAGGAGAAACCCAATTATCAAGTTGTTTCTATTAAATTTCAAGTCATTCATTTCCACCAATTCAGTGTAATTATTATGTGTGCACTCTTTTACATGCGAGCCAGCACCTCCGTGCAGAATTCAGCTTTCGGTTTAAGCAGTCATTAATCCTGCATAAACATCTGCTCTTGAGTCAATACTCGTTTAAGAAGTTTCTCAAATGAGGCAAGCAGGTATGGATAATGATTGAAAAAACCCAAGAGTTGAAATACAATCTCCTAAGAACTAGCACAGCAACAAATTGGTCGCATTCAAGTGAGGCCAGAAAAAAAACAAAAAGTAAGCAAAAAATAAATAAAATAAAAAGGTAAACGCAACGCTCAGCACTACAGAGGAGAAAGTGGCAGAACATCACAGAATCTGCTTATTACGGAGTTTTCCAGCGAAGAGAAGCAAAACCTCCAGTCCAGCCGAGCAGTTGAGGAAAGGGTTGGTAAACAACATAAAACCGTATGTGGTTTATTTATTTATTCATTTTTTTTTTTTTTTTTTATGAGCACACACACGGTGACGTCCTTTCTACTGGACCTATCGTCAGTGTTCCAGATGGGGAGGAACTGAAGGTGCGAGTCAGAGCCATATGCTCCCGTTTCCAGAGGCCGTTAATGAGCTGTGATTGATTGTATCATCAGTGCCGCTGAGCGTCAAACAGGTACTGGAGGAAAGCAAGACGAAAGGTGTCAACCTCAACTTGACTCTCACTCTTTGCTCAGCTCCTCACGACCCCAAAGCAAACTCATTCAAGCAACTGCTGTTTTGTTGCTTAGGCCATTATGTAACTTTGGGATATAAGTCAGAAAATAAGGATATTACACAACTACGGAGGCTCCAACAGTGCTGCATGTGCATATTAAGTTTCAGTTAATATGCAGCTACTGGCTAAATTACAATTGAATGCTTGGTCTGAGACTAAATAAACTTTCCCAGACTACAGCTTGGAGCATTTTTTCCATGAAATGTCAAAATGTGAAATTTTGCTTCAAAAGTACCAACAATAAATTGAGAGACTTGATGCAAATGAACTAGTCAACCTAAAGCATCGTCACAGGACAGTGCTATGGGCTGTCAGAGGAAGGAGGGATGAATGAAAGCAACAGCAGAAAAAGACAGAGGATTTCAGGAAATACTGACAGCCGTTTTTGTAGGTCATCTCATCGTCACGTGGACCTGGACGTTCGCGCTGTCACAGTTTGGTAAGTAAAGAAACACAATTCCGCCACAAACTTTTTTGCGAATTACAGGAAGTTGTATCAAACTACGCCATAAATGTGCTCTCTGTGCTCTGGAGATTAACTCACCAGGAATGAGAAAAGTTCACCCTTAGCATCTTACTTGCCTCCACTTTCAGACAGTGTGTGCTGGAACACACCGTTGTAGAAAACAGCCCCTCAACACCCCGAGCCAGGCGCTGGCCCCGCCCTCTGAGACCGCCTCCAGGCTGCCTTGTTTCTCTGCTCTTCCACTTCCATGTGGAAAGTCCAACACAGACTCAGTCTAAACAGGAAACTGAATTCCAGTGTTTTCACTGGAGGGTCAAGACAGAGAGCGTCTGCTTTTTCGTAAAATGTTTGGGATTCACTGGAGTCTGGGATATAAGATTCAATTTGGAAAATGCAATTATTGGGGAAAAATAAGTACATGAAGTGGGGAATAAAAGTATTTGGAAAGCTGAAACTACCGTCAGTCCTGGGGTGAACCTCGAACTTTTAATCTCTGGGTGGAATTTCCCCTCAGCCGTGCCTTTCTGCCTCACTGCATCTTGCATGCCGACCCCTTGGAAACGAGACAAACAGCGCACGCACATAGACGGCAATCCAAAGTTTAAAAACTGCTGCCTGTGCAAGTTTACAATAGTCACCTTCCAACATGTGACGGTATTTACATAAAAGGATTCAGGCTCGGTCGGAATATTAATTATTGATGTGAAGTGTAATGAATGATTTATAACCAAAGCCAATCAGAAGCTGCTGTCTCCCGGTGCCACCTGAGGGGTATTATATATTTATAACTCAAGGACACGCTGTCATGGTTTGGGCCGCCACCGCCACTCCTTGGTTACAGAGGAGCCCAGCTTTTGTTTCTCCACCCCTCCTCTCCATTGTAGTCTGCCTTCAAAGACACTTGCTATTGGCTGTTCAGCAGAAAATGCACTCTGGAGACGACTCGTGGCCTTCCTTTTAAGTGCGCGCTCTTGTTGGGGCGCACACAAACTATGATGCAGACGCCCCTTACGTGCTTTCCAACCCCAAACCCCTTTATGGAGTGCTAGTTTTTATGCCCGCGCCTTTTCGATCACGACCTAAAGCTAAAAGAAAAGTGCGGGTCATTGTTATCATTTGCAGTTTTATGTTTGCGTAAAACAGGGAGTCAAGGGCAGAGTTAATTTTGTGCTGCGGAGCAACGCTCACTCGCTCGCTGGAGTATAAAGTGGCTCACAGCTTCTGTCCTCAGGGACCGACCCTGTGCTGGCAAAGAAAACACACACACACACACAGGCAACCGGCTGTTGATTGATTAGTTCTATTAACACATATGATGCAGTAATAGCAGGACGGGCTTAAGGAGCCTTTGTCTGAGCGACTCAGTCAGGTGATTGGACCAAATTGATCGTCACTTGGAATTAACCCTGCTCTGATTGGTGCTTTGGTGAATGGTGGGGTCAGGCAGGTGACCGTTGTACAAGGGGCGCGATTGATGATTAGGAGACCTCAAATATGTGCAGTAGATTAATACCTAGGAATGAGAAGCCGCCCGCACAGAGCAGCTTCCTCTGTTGTTAACCAGGCCAGCCGCCTCCTGGAGGAGGAAGAGAGAAGAGAAGCTTTTCTGTAGCCAATGATCAACCTCGAAACACAAATGTGTCAGAACAGCAAGTTCGATCTTTCTTCACCTTATTAGAAATCCAGATATCTCAATTTTTAGCTTTTGTAATTTTCTCACAGGATAGATTATCCACCCTTCCATCAAGAATGCTTTTTTTTAAATCCATGAGTTGGGAGATCATTGACTTCGGGGAGGTATCGGTGCCCTCTATGACATCACAAGGGACACTTTACCAGAGTCTTGTGGTTTAGGACACACTTTGTGTGCAGGGTGAATAAGGGAAAGATGGACGTTTCACTGAGAGGCAGGAGACACAGAATACAGTTAGAAAAGATTACTGAAGGGAAATTTGTATAATTGTTTGGTTGCCCGTTCACGGTCCATTATTTACACTTTTGATCGTAAAAATCACAAATTTGCAGGGGTTCTGGCCCATAGTATGTCATACACAACTACTCATAATATAACGCTAATAATATTCAACTACTTCCTCATTTACTTTTTTGGCTGCTCTCTCAACCTGTTTTCGGATAGAGAACCAGCTTCATTTGACATAACGTAAAACCAAAACAGAAAATACCTTTAAAAAAAAAATGCATTTGATTTTAGCTGTGATTTCTATGAATATTCCGAGCTGTATGTGCCCATTGTTCTGTACCTTCACGGAATTTCCTCCCTCGCCTGTTCCATAACCCTTTTGTTTACAGTGAGGATTTAATGCCCAAATGATTCCAACACAAAGGAAGGCAGCACAACGACTTTCTGCACATACTGGTAAATCTGTGCTGCGCCGTATGTTGGAAAAGATGCCCACTTCACTTTGGCTATTTCACAAAGGCCCACTCACACTCGGCTGCCTGTTTATTATCCTCCCACACCCTCAAACCCACTCATACGACAGCCTTTTGTCGAGAGCTGTGCATGTGTGTGCTTTACTTTGCTTTCCTTTTTTTTTGAGAGAGAGTCTGTTAGTAAGGAAAGGAAGTGTTGAAGAAGAGAATCAGCTGTCAGGACCCTCGTCGTCGTGGCTGCGTTCAAACGACGACGTTCTCACACACGCTCTCTCTATCATTCAGCGACCCTCATTTCACCGAGCGGTAAGTCCTCCTCGTCGTGCCCGCACGTGCGCAGAGAGTGCACCGCCATGCTGCGTTCAGGGTCTCTGCCTCTCTGCAGGAATCAGCCCCTCTCACAGCTAAGCCGCCGTCTCACGATGGCGCTCAAGCCCATTCTGTTTGGAGTGGCTTTGGCAGCGGGCGGCGCCAGCGGCCAGGTACCCATCGCAGGAGATACGCGCGGCCCATTGTCGCAACGCTGGCCAGCGGTTCCTGCTCTGTTTGTTTTGGAGGCGGCGCCGACACGGTTCCTGGACCCCCCCTCCTTTTTTTTTTTTTTTTTTGCTCCGCTTTTTCATTCTGCTCGCCGTCGCTCTGCCAGCGACTCTGGCGGGACCCCACAGCGGAGAAAATGTGTGAAGTGCGCATGAAATGAAAAAATAAGTTCTGGGTGAGGGGGAAAGGTACTTGTGGGGGCCGCGTGGTCACATCACGCTATGTTCAGGTACTGTTTATGAAAATGAAACTGGGCACCGAAAAGGGGGAAAAAAAGAAATCAATGCAACAAAATTCACTTTAACTTAGCAAGACCTGCACTGCAGCTTAGTTTGAATACAGAGCAGCTGTCACGAACAATCAAGTGCACACAGATGTTATTTAGCCCATAATAAGAGTATACATATTAATAGTTAGTTAGTTATAGTAATTTTATGTCTATTCCAAATCATAAAATCCATCCAGTAATAAGCTACATTGCAGTTACACTTCAAAATTCTTTTGCGTAAAAAACCTCTGGTGCCCCAATGTTTTTCCTCTTTCAGGTGACAGAAATCTCAGCCACCCCAGAATGTCGGTACAGCAGAGTTGTTATTATTATTGGCGCCTGTCAATTGGAGCAATCGTGAAATGTTTTTGGCAGCGGGGCACAAACCAGAATCCGCAAAAACAAACACATTTGTGTTGTAACGTGTCCAACACCTTTGATAGTGTTCAACTGAAGTACCATTAGGCTTCGCTCTGGCCCTCCTTTAGAAAACATTGTTTGGATTATCACGGTCTACAGAGCCTCCAACCACCACCACCACCCCCCACCCCCACCCCGCCTTTCTCTGGCATATGTTATCTGCAGTCGCAGCTGCATGGCACCAAGTGCACACAATATCCCCCATCTGCCCATCCAGTCATGCACTCCTTTATTTCCTTCCCTCTCATTCTGTGAGACCCAGCAGAGGGGCTAACCTGCTACCAACATGGCTGCTGCACAGGGTTGGCAGTGCAGGAAACAAAAAAACAACAAAACAAAACAAAACCAACCCTATCCGTTCCTGGAAGAGGCTGCGCCGCTCCGATGTGCCATGCAATCTGCATGGACTGGCTGACGCTTGCCTTTAGTTCCACTTGCGTTTGCCTACATGAGCTCCAGTCTTGCCTGGGATGGCGTGCCAAGGTTTGCGCTGCCCACTGAACGTCTGCTGAGGATAATGCGCCAATATTGCCGCTGCCACTCTGGAATAAACCAATTATTAGTCCCATTGTTTGCAGTCAGCTGTAAGCGGCGTAGCACTTTTACAATCCCCTTAGAACGACACACTGTGAGGGGCTAGTCGGTTGCATTATTTTTTCCCTTTGCATCTGCGCTGCTGGAAGGAAACAGTGGGAGGTGCCGAGTGAGGTTAACAGGTTAGACCTTTGTGGTGACACAGTAAAGAAACATGTGATTCCAATCTGTCAACAACAACAGACAGTTGAAGACCTTAGCTGAAGCTATGGTACTATATCAATATAACAACAATGCTTACATTCAAGGTAATAATTAAATACAAACGAAAGTATCTATTTTTTTACCAATTGGGTCACCTCTTGCACATTATGACTTACTATGGACCACACTTTGCCTCTTTATGTTGGAGTAAATTACATACCAGACATTAGCATTGCTTGCTATCATTTACCAAAACCAGAAGTGCTTTGGGGCTGCATTGGCCAACACTTAACCCAATGATGTAAACTTATTGGTGGCACTGCAGCCTCAAAGCTAGAAGGTCCTGGGTTCGATTACCTGGCTGGCCGCCCAGTGTCTTTCTGTGTGGAGTTTGCTTGATCTCTCTCCTTCTGTGTGAGTTCTGTCCAGGTACAGCGGCCTCCTCCTGCAGTCCAAAGACATGCACATTAGGTTCACTGGCATCTCTAAACCAGCTGTAGGTGCGAGTGCAAGTCTGAATGGTCATTTGTCTCTGTGAGGACCTGCGATAAACTGCCAACTTGGCAGCTGGGACAGACTCTAGCATCCCAGCGACTCCAATGAGTGATAGAAAATGTGTGGATGGATGCACGGTGTTGCACGGTTGGTTCTTCTTGTCCTGAGGGAGAACCTACCTTGATAAAGTCCCAGAGAGAAAAGTTCTTCAAGCAAAGTGTGGAACTTCCTGACGTCCAACGCAGTACGCAAAATAGGGGGTCCTGAAAAATGAACCGAGCAACAAATTGTGACAACTTACGCAAGATAAAAGAGCTTCTATTCCCAATGAGACGGACCGAGTCCCAGAATAAATGCATGCCATAAACAGAAAAAAAAAAAAAAACTTGTCTCAGAGGGGACGACAGGGAACACAGGAGACCTACGGGTGAGGAAGCAAGAGTCATTGAGCGTTTGTCTGATTAATCAGGCCTACATTCAGACCATCGCCGGCGACTCATTGTTCTATTAACACTATTTAGCTGGAAATAATGTACTCAGGGAGGAAGAGGGCAAGGGCGGGCCTTCAGGGGGGAAATGCCGAGAGTGGTGAGGAAGAGCAGAACAGCGAGTTAAAGGAGGACAGTCCTGGCTGTCAGCGGAGGACTCTTCAGTCTTGGGGGAGCCGTTCCGTGTGCCGCAGCAATTATACTTGATGAAGTGGCCTAGCTTGCTTTCCCACTGCACCCTTCAGCGGCCGCCTCCCAGCAGCGTGCGTGCCACGCCAGAGCCGCGTACATCTTCCTGTATGCAAAAGATCTAATTAAAAAAAAGCCGTACGAGTCGTCACTTATCTTTATCAAACATGCGCACAAGTGCCCCCTTTGTGATTGCACTCGCCAATTTCCCCCCCTCTCATAGACTTGGGGAGGCATTGTCTTTAAGGCAAATCGGTTCCATTTAGCAGCATAAAGGCGAGGCGCGCAGTTGGCTCACTGAGACGGAACAACTTTCTTCATTACCGAGCAAATGGCAGAGTTTCTCCATTTCCGCACCGAAGACGAGTGGCGGGGGCATCACTGACACCGTAATGGGGATTATTAGCACTATAAAGTCAAAGCAGGAGCCATGAGAATATGGAAATGAGCACTTGTTTCAGCGTATTAACAGACTACTCGAAGCATATTTCTGTGGCAAACCTGTTACGAAGGTTAAGTGTCCTGTCCTTTTATTTGGCGTTTTTTTGTCATTTGTTTCTGTGAATACATTAAGAGGCAGGTTTTTTTTTTAAAGTACCTTAATAAACTGTCACATGAAAAGTGGATCCATAAGACTCAAACACAGCAGGAATTTAATAATTTGGCGTTTTAGGAGTCGAATCAAATACATTTTTTTTTAAGTATATGCCTTGTGAGAGTTAGGTGACCTGGTTGTACCTGAATATTCCCCCTCAGAAATTGAGTTAATTCTCATGAAAAATAAAATAAGAGATGAATTCTTTACAAATTGATTGGTGAGGAATGGAGACAAGACAGAGTAGCATCTCTCATTTAGCCTGATGCTTCTGTCAACATTATTTCCCTGCAAATGCTAAAGAATGACATGTTATTCATTACAGATTGTCAGTAAATCAAAAGGAGAAAACAACTTCAGTCACACAAGGCTAGATTTTCAGGGCAGTTTCAACCAAAGTCAGTGTCAAGCTGCAGCGACAGATGGATTAAGCTGTCTGGTAAACACCAGTTGTTTGTAAAGATGTGGCATTTACAACCGCTGCTGACATAGCATGGTGGGAATTTGCAAATTTGACCCCGAGCTAAGAGACATTTGACTGACCGAACGACTGCCACAGTTTGAATAATAAAGCTACGCTCATTTGCCGAAAACAATTGCAGTTGCAAATATTTGTGGGCTGTTATGTTAAATTAGCCTGAACATTTAATGACTCGAGCCTTTTAAAATGCTCGTCTGCGAATTTTCGGGCCCCAACCTCGAATACCAGACTAATGACACTTCCTCCTCCCTCCTCTGTCCGCCTGTCATTCTCTCACAGGGGCTCCTGTCCTCTCTTCCACTCCTCTCCTCTCCTCTCCTCTCCTCCCCTCTCCTCTCTTGTCACTCACATGCTCCCCACTACAAAGGTGCCCAGATGCCTCAAATCTCCAGCACTGATCTCCTCTAGCGAAAAGGGTGACCCATGTGGGATCCGCCTCGCTAATCACTGCCTGAAACCACTCTGGGCTCACAGGCCGGGAGATAAAGACAGCCGCGAGCTTTACCCAGCTTTAGCAGGCATCAGCGGCTGTCTCTGTTGGGACTGACAAGCAAGACTGTTTCTGAGGTGAAAAATCGCCGGCGGCCAGCCCACTGCGAGCTCCATTTCCATCTCACAGGAACGCCCGGGAAAAAGTTCCGCCGCCAATTCCGCGGGACAAAGGAATGTCACCTCTGAGCTGGCGCTGTGCGCACCGCACGGCAGGCTAGCGGGGCGCCAGGCCTCGCGTGCATAATAATAGTCTTTCATTGTTTTGTTTTTTTGTTTTGTTTTTTTAATGTTTATTGTTCTTATTACCCCATCCCCCCACCTGGAACTCTCGAGAGGCGTCGCTGTGATAAACGATGAACAGCGAGGCCTAGCGAGTGAGACTCGCCTGGCTGCACCGCATCCACAATTAGCCATTTCATTAGCATCCATTAACATTTGATTTTATTGTGTATGTGGGAGCAACAGCGGAAGAGGCGAGGGCGCGCGCTGCGCTTCGGCGTTGACCCGTGAACACACATGAATGCGCTCCGGTGGCGCATTAATAGCAGCTCCTGTTTATGCATTCAATCACCGGGCAGAGCCAA
This sequence comes from Nelusetta ayraudi, assembly GCF_046127955.1. NCBI lineage: Eukaryota > Metazoa > Chordata > Actinopteri > Tetraodontiformes > Monacanthidae > Nelusetta > Nelusetta ayraudi. Next base: position 1,610,225 of record NW_027466178.1, on the reverse strand, counting down.
AAGAGGCTGGGTCTAACCTACGGAGGCAAAGTTCTGGGAGGAGACGGGAACAGACATGCACTGACTTGGGCCCAGCGTGATTATCATGATTATCATTACTCTCTTTAAAGGATCAGCCAGTGGCCTCTGTTGATTCAAGGCAGTCGCCCTCTCTTGCAAGGCGTCGCCACCTCGCGGTACCAGTGACGGTTCGACATGCGTCATGCTCTGATAGTGCAGCGTTGGGACCAATTTGGGCATCAGTGTCTTGTTCATGGACACAGTCAACACACCACATGAGTGCCTTCACCAACTCTGCTGCACTCACTTTGCCAGCCAGCCAATGCTGCACCATTCAGACACGCTGCATCATCAGCCAAGTTAAATTTTACAATGTGGCTGTCTATACTTTTCCTCTCAAAGTTGGAATAAAACATTATCTCCTTAAACTTTTATGATGCAAAGAAAATTTTATGCATGAATTCATTTCACCTGGGCAATTGGGACGAATCGTGTCATCACAGCACTTGGTCAAAAATGATTACTGATGCATTTAAAAAGAAATCAACAGAGGACTGTGTCTGAAAGCTAAATTATTCAAATGTTATGCTGTGATTAAATAAGCCCTCTGAATGAATAAATACATTTGTGCTCTTACAATTTTGACAGATACATTCAGAGTTAAGGAAATGATGGGTATTTTTGTTGTTTTCATTTTAAAATGTTCAGAATGAGCACAAAAGGCATAATTTCAACTGCTACATTACAGTGTTGGCAAGTCTTTAGTAATTGAAACACCTTTGGTTGTCGAATAATATGACGATGGTGCTTTAGCCGGCTGGCAAGGACGGTCAATTCTTCCTCCGTGCAGACACAAACAATACTGGCTGAACAGCACAGTAGACAGGGCAATTTGCCAACCTTTGAGTCAATGCATCAGACCCTACTGCAATTTCTGTCCTTTCACAATTATGAACATAAGCCATCCTGCTGGCCCTCCTCAGAGCTCAGATACACTGGGTAAGCTTAAGAATCCTACACTCTTCTTCAGAGGGCTTTGTCTCCACACGTATAGCTGCATGATTTGCCACAATTTATCTGGAGTATCACTTGTGACCTAAAGGTTAAGTCCAATAGTTTCAGGTTCATGGAAATTAAGTGAAAAATAATTTCTCATTTGCTCCTCTGGAGTAGTTCCTCGGAGGAGCGAGCCAAGGCCGCAGAGGTCAAGATCAGCGTGTAGGAGATAAAAATGAGAAAATGAACATGATTCTCGGCAACCCAGATGCCGCTCGGGCCGACGCGGTGTTGTCTTATTACTAGTTCAAGAGTGATTGTGCATGTTTGAGCGATGTGTGGACAATAAGACACAGCGGATTTCTTTTAATGCTGTATCTTGACCAAGATTTATAAGTCCATCAAGAAACTGTAGAATTAAAACAGTAAGTCAGTACCATTCACTGTGTGTGTGTGTGCGTGTGCCAGTTTCATGGTCTGTGCCCCCGACATTCTGAAGACACTCGACCACAAAGGCGATAGCCGCGATCTATTCATTTTATTGGACGGCGTGTTATTACCAAAGGTAAATGCTGACATTTCGGCCGGCGTGTTATTTTGACTGACTGCCTATTACAGGGTGTAATGCAGCGGGCAAATGTATACTTCAAGCCTCGGCGCTCCGGCAATGGACGTGGGGAGAGCGGATGGCTTAATCCGCTGCTCTTTGTTTAGCAAGGTCACCGGGAACATCAGCAGGTTTGGACGGACGAGCGCGGCAGCGGACGCAGCACACGCAGGCTCGGCAGCACGACCGGTGACATTGCTGTCAGCAGAACTCGCTAAAGACCCCGTCTCCACTTGCAAGGAAATATCGATCTTGGTTTCAGAGAGATATGAATTAGAGATGAATTGTCATGGAGCTTTCTTAATCCTATTGCTCTGTTGCATGGAGCTTCAGGCCGCTGTGACCACAGTCCACCAGGAGCCGCTGGAGTCGTTTCAGCGTTTCTCATCCTGGGATGTCGCCCAGGACAAACTACCAAACACTCAGCTGTTCCCACACTGGTTGCGGCAGCAAGCACTTATTTAGCACAGCAAAGTCCTGTGCGATGTATCTTTAAGTCTCTTTGTCATGTAAGTATAGAATTGATTTCAAACAAAAAAAGGTCAGCTATGTCTAAAATGTATAGAAGTAACTTGATGTAGAAGGGTGCTGGGCTTTTACCTCATGGAGTACCTCATGGCTGCATAACGGGCCCGACCCAATTCAGTCTTAAATATTATGGTTGCCTTCCATTTGATGTAAGCTGCACATTACTTTACAAGTTGGTTTTTATCCTAAAAAGGAGAGGAAAAAATGTTGAAGATTTTGGAACTAAACATAATTTGACCAATACGGAATTGAAATGGTTAGAAATGAGAAAAAGATAAGCATTTTGATTTGGGAAAATTGCTGATTTTAAATGAAAGGACGATTAAGTCTACTTGCTTTCTATACATACAACTGAAAGTTTTTTTGTTTTTTTTATTATTATCTAGTAGTGACAGTTGCTGCTTTTGTGTTCCATGCCAAGCAGATGAGGTTTTGACTTGTTACTCTGTTTCCTTCAGAAACATTTGTCTCTCTATAGCCTTGATTTTGTAGCAGTGCTGCTATATCGACTGGTTGGTGGGTCATGCAGGGCCCTTATAAAGGCCCTCATCCAGGAAAAAAAAAAAATTAAATAAAAGGAGGGCTTTTTTCCTTTCTTTTTTTACAAGTCTAATTGGAAGTTGGCAGTGCAACCATGTGCTCCGCTGGTAGGGATTAGGCCAGCGGCTCAGTTGGCTGCCTCCTGATGGAACACTGCGGCCCCGACGTGGACGCTGCTCCCTCGTTACAATGGAGGGAGGAGGGGGACGGCGTGTTTGGGAAGCCAGTGCGTCAGTGTGTGCGTGCGTGTGGAGAGCGCGGGGGAACAGCGAGGAGGCGGAAGGCTGGAGCCCTGCTCCGGAGCGATTTGTCTCGGCCAAAAGGTTCCCTTGTCCTTCACAGATGGCTGGGCATGCGCCCCCATTAGCGGGGGAGAAAGAGGAGCAGAAAGAACACGGAGGCAGCGGACACACCTGTTTTTGCCCGCACGACAAATAAACTCTCGCTGTGATCTATGTACGGGCTGGATTTGTTGTACACGGAATCTAATTTATACTCCATCATCGACAAATCACGCCGTCAAATATATGTGGGAACCTGGGAGGGAAGTTACTGAGGCAGGCAGAAATACCGGGGCTCTTTTGAAAAATGATCAATTCTGGCCCCACAGGGGGAAAATTGACAAGCTGAGGGAGACGGGGAACGGGAGGCGGGCAAAAAGTGAGGATGCCGGGAAGAGAAGTTGAGGATAATGGGGTTTCCACAGGCGGAGCGAGGCCTTCAGGTTGTAGCAGTGTGTTGCAAACGACTTGGAATCTATTTTCCCTCAAACTAACAACACAGGAATGCAACCTGGCATTCTTTGAAGCATTTTACTTTGCTTTTATTCCTTCCTTCAGTCACTGCGGGGTTGGTATTGACGCGCGGGTTCGCACGGTCACACTGATGACTTACTTATTGGTCGGAGGGGTGGGACCGGAGCACGGAGGAGTACAAAGTTCGGTGTTTGAGGGAAGGCTGCAAGCAATGTCTGCACCTCGCCGCCCTTTCGCCTGCATCAATTTATTTCAGATAGATTGAAGTTTACCTGCACCTGGGATGATGTCTGATGGCCCAAGTTCCATGAGTTTAGCAGCAGTCCCAGTGAGCGGGTTGTTAGTGGTGGGGTTAACCTGGAGATAAAGACAAATGGAACCAGTCTGTCAGAGTTGACAAATCTTCGTCAACAGAAAAAAAGGAACATTTTCACTAAATATTGTCGTCAAAGAACCTTTGTCACGTGAAAAATTTTAAATTAGAATAACTATACTTACATACAGAATGCAATAGTGTTGTAAGATTAGGGTTGATCACACACCACAGAGCAGGGCAGCATGGTGGGGATCCTGCTCAGGAGGAAAAGATTCTCTGTTGCCTAGTGGAGAACAAAACTGATGTACAGTGGAAAAGGAGAGGAGGAGAAATATGTAACGGGAAAACGTGACCATGATATTAAGTTAACCTTATTTGAATTGTAAAATGGGTTTGGCTAAAAGAGCATTTTGCTTTTAGATATTTATTCATACTGTACTGGCTGGCTTAAATAGAACTGCATAACTAAAAAGAGACTAAAATACAACTACATGTGTGACTAAAACTAAGCCAAAATTATATCAGTATTTGTCTACTAAAATTAGATGAAAATGGTCATGGATTATTCTAACTAAAATAAGACTAAAATATCCATACTTTAAGACAAAACAAATGACTAAGTCAGCGTGACTGAACATAATAAAAGCTAAAATGAGAGTTTGACTCCAAGACTAGACTAAAAGAGTAATTAAAACAACTACAATGTGTAAAACAATGGGGAGAAGACTGCATCATGACGGAATAATGATGTTCATCTTCCCCGGGGACATCAGGACCATCTTGTCTTCTCGGGCACTGCTCTTTATGAATTATCTTAAGAAAGTCACTTGGCACTCTTAACATACTCTATCTCATATACCTGTTCAACTGCATGAAAACAAAGAGTTGGAGTTTGCGTGATATTTTCTTTGGTAATTTTCACTGTTTTCAGGATTAGGACCGCAGTTAGCATTGGCCGACAGCCTGGAAGAGAGGAGTTTACTGCCGTACTGTAAGTGTGGACAAGCTCTAAGAGCAAAATACTTGGCATGTTGCAAGACTAAAAATAACTAATTCATGAGGTTGCTGGAGACTTCCGTCTCTGGGACGTCATCCGAACCAGAATTGATCTGGACAGCCTGACATTTGCTCCAAAAACACAGAAGAAAAAGAAAACAGAGGTCGCTGCATATGTGACTGTGAAGGAAAAGTGGCGGAAAAATGGACTCAAGCCCCGACTTCATTTGTGACCTTTTACCGGAGGCACTAATGCAGGTGACGTGAATTACAGGGCAGAGATGAAACACAGGAAGATGAGAATCTGGAGCATCCCAGTGGGGCTTTTAAAGACCATCAGCACCGAACCATGGAGACCAAAGATGTACAATACAAATCACGGTTGACACCTCTTAACTGCACAGGTCATAGCGGCTAATAACCTTCACAGAGAGCACTGCCACCACAAACAGCCCGTGAAGGCAAGTTCACCGTCTCTGTCTGGACCGCTTCAGCACGCCGGCACGGTGCCCCTTTCAGAACCGAGCCAGCTTTTCCCCCGCTGTTGACCGGCCTAGTCGGACAAATTTAATGGTGGTTTGGAGGCTGAGAGCAGAGAGGGAAGGACTCTGGGGACACACAAAAAGGAGTTTTGAGGTATAGGGCGAAATAGGGGAGCTTTTAAAAACCACTCCGGCACCGCCGCTGAATGGAAGCGGTAGCGGCTGCACCTTTTTTTTTATCCACAACTCTGCTTATCATGAAAGAGCCACACTTGTCGTTTTGTTGCAGCGACTTTGTCTTAAAGCGGTAAACAAATGTGCCCTTGGAGATGCCGGAAATTCCACGTTAGAATTATTTTTTCCGCAGAAACGATACGTCGAAATTCATACTTCCTATTAACAATGAATCGCACAAAGGGTCAAGTCAGTGGGTTTGGGATTACGACAAAAACAGCAACTGGTCTGGAGGTCAAAACTGGAAACTCTTTTTCAACAGTCAGTAGTGGGAACTGCGTTCATGCCTGTTGTGACAACGTCGATATTGTTCAATTTGAAACGAGGTAAAAGAAGTCTGTAAAAAAAATAAGAAGTCCATAGCAGGAGAGCCCCGGGTGTAGCTGGATTAGTATGTAAGTTCCTCCTATAGCGGCTGCCCTGTCCAAGACATCATTACATCTTTAGTCATTCATAAATTCATGCCTCATCCTACATACCTGTAGACCTCGCGGGGAGGGCCAGGGTCAGGTGTACAGCCACGCTAGTCCCTGGAATACCAATATGAATGTGGTGTGTGTGCAGCAAGAAACATTGAGAGGAAGGAAACAAATACAGGCAAAGAAGTTCTGTTGAAACATCGAGCTCTGTTTATTTTAACGGCATCTGTTTTTTTCAAGTCATGAACTCCACCAAAGTGCAAACAGACAGCGCTGAGCAATGAAACAAGGTTTCTGGTGTAAAGACATGAAAACATGATCTCTGGGTTTCAAATGGCTCTTTATGGAGATTATACTGTATATGCTGCATGGCAACTGTGCACTTGGATACTTGAAAGTAGACGATATATATGTACTGCATATTAAAGCTATGACACAAGCAGAAAAACCTCTACAGTTCTTTCTGAATAGATCATGTTCTTCTAATTCTTAAAAATTGTGCAACAGTGTTCCATGTTCATGGAAATGCTCGTTATCAATGCAAATGCTCACTGTTTATGTCCATATTTCTATATGTATATATATATATATAACTCTAGACTTATTAAGTTTTAATTTGCTTCATTCTTTTCAAAATGTATTTTCTGAATAATACATTCATTCACATTTTTTTGAATTAGAAATATACCAAACAATCTGTTGTAGGTTCTATGTTGCTAATCCAAACTGTATCCTAATTACCACAGACATTATTTGTTTATTCAGTGTTCTACATCGGTCCAGTGTTTTTGCATAGCCGCTGCCAAAGCAGGAGGGAAAAAAGGCCCCCAGCCAGTTGTCTAAATTCCCTTTTTCAGCTTCAGGTTTGTTTGTGGCTGTTTTTCCTTCAACGCTGAAGTTAGCGACACAATTACTGCCCACAGCCAGGAAGAGCGACTGACAACAAAAAAAATCACAATCTACATAACAAACAACAGTCTCTTATTCTGCTCGTTATTCAATTCTAATTTTTCCTCTTGCACTCCTTTGTGTGTGCAAGGCAGCAAGCAGCACAGTGAGCCCTCTGTTTGCAGCCTCCCCTATAAAAAAGGTTCCTTCTAAAGGTGATTCCTTGCTGGTCCTTCCACCTGTTTGAAAGAGAAATCATCATTAAAGCAAATTTCTTTACTAAAACTGTTCTGCACATTTGTGTGAGTTGATGCTTTCCTTGCATCGTCCTTCAGAGGCTGCTGTAAATCACGGGCGTCGGCAGCCAACACTAAAGGACTCAGCTGGTTCAAGTTCAAGAGATCAGCCCCAAGGTAAGAGATTATTACCATTTCTGAATCCAAGGACTGTGCGTCAGCTCTACTTGCTGTTAAAATTGATTTTAATTAGTAAGCAGGTGCAAAGAAATCCCCACTCTTAAGTCTCATTAGACTGTTTATCGGTTCTTTGTGCATTGCGAGGACAGTGGTGCATTCGGTTGCATTTATAATTTCAAGACAAACCAAAGCAGGAATATATTAATAATGATAGCTAATTAATTTCTTTCATCAGTTGAATTACTTACATGTATATTAGCCTGATCTGCATAGCTTTCAATTATCCTTGGTGTCTTTGGATGTGTACTTCATTAATTTAATGTTTGAGAGAAATGTAATCACAATTTATAATAGAATTAATGAAGTGTCTCTGTTTCACTTAGGATGAAAATGATTTTTGATGTGTTTATTCCTGGCAAGGGGGCGTGTCACATCTTATTTTGTGACCCTCAGATGTTGCAAGAATTGGCACAAAGAAGAGAGAAATGTATTTTTTTTCTTCTTCTTGGAACAAAGTCAGTAAATTAAAACCTCTAATTGTCTAATTTCTCTGGCATTTCACGGTATCCTTTCTGAGGAACCCCAATTAAAAACTGTATAAAGAAATAATTGCCTGTCGTGGTCTTTGGCTTCAGGGATGAAAAAAAAGAATCATTTAGAAATGTTCAAATTGTTGAGTTTTGGAGAAATTATTCACTGTTTGACAATAGGTTCCTTTTCCGTCTGTAATTGAAAAGTCTGTTTTGAATGTTGTTTTTTTTCTTTTAATTTTTATTCTGTAAAGTTGCCTTTTGATTGCTTCTCCAAGTTATCTGTCACCTCCTGCTGGTGGCCTTTGGTAGGGCAGTTTACAACTTCAGCGTTGTTACGCTGGGCATGGGCCAAAACATTACTGTAGAGCACACTTTAAATGCAGTGTTTACACTTATGCAAATAGTATTAACGGGTGACAAAAAGGCCGAACTAGGAATATATATGAGTCAAAAAAAAATGGAGCGTTGCAGTTTCTGCAAGAAATTCTTCACGGTCGAATGGCCAAGGTTTTCTCCTCAGATGTGCGGCGTTATTACCTGCCTACCCTGTTCCCTAACATTGTCTGCAGCCTGTCCGTGAACTCCACAGCAAAGAGAAAAGTCCATCTTCACATCTTTGGTTCGCTACGCTTCTCAGAAAGTGGATTCTGGATGTTAGCCCATTGTTCCATCACTAGGGGCACTGTCACATTTTTGTTTTACCAAAAGTGTGAAAAATGCAAAAACAAACAACACATTAAAACAACCCTTTTTGTGATGTCACACAAACTACAGACTAAGGTACTACTGCCTTTAATATGTGAATGGCTACACCTCTGTGGATCCCCCTGCAACCGCTTTGTTAAACAAAGTATCAGTTTTAGCTTCTCCAAAGGAGGCTGGAAACAGGCGGCTAAATATGTTGTTTTCTGAAGGTTGTTTTTTGGATAATTCCGTCGTCGTCATCTAGGAAGAAAGACAAACATTTGAAAAAGGGCAGAATATTTCACCTTGTGGTGAAACATGATAGAAGTGACGAACAAGCTCAGGTGAAGAACGCGAGCGCAGCCAGTGGTAAGAGGCGCGCCGGGGGGCCAGAAAATTCCCCAGCGATCTCAGGCTTCTTAACAAAAGACAAATCTCCTCCATGACTCGAACACCCGGTGCGGGTCAGCAAAGAGAGTCGCCTCCAGCCTGGAGATGCCAGATTACCGTCCGGCAGCCCGGCAGGCCGCACTCAGAGAAAAGCGGCTTTGAAAGCTGGTGAGTGGAGTCCGAGGCCTGACCTTCCCTTGACCTCAAACAGTTTGTGGGGAAGCTGCTCCACCAGGGCGGCGATGCGCCGTCCCGGAAGGGAGCCTCCACACACAAGGACCTAATAAGGTTGGCGGCGGCGCCGGAGCGAGCCTCGGAGGAGGGATTAAAGAGGGTAAACAAGCAACCGGCCCGGCCACGAGCCAGCTGCTGGGAAAACCCGCCGCCCCGGCTGCGTCCGTGCTGGGACGATGGCGTACGGCTCAGCGCCCTCCGGTGGGAGGAGCCGCGGGTGATTCTGACGGGATTACCTCCGGCATCAACAGAGGCCGCCGCTTTTTGAACCCGAGTGCACGGATCGCGGCTTGCTACCAGTTCACTGGAAGAGCACTTGACTGACGGTGTGTCAAGACCAAGGCTGGACTACTTCCTCCACTCCGAGACGTCAAGCATTCCCTGAGCGAAAGAAGGGAGGAAGATTCAGGGACAAAGAAAGGAAGCTGAGGAACTTCCAGGCACCACCACCAGGGGGTGGGGGCCTTCTGCTGGATCCGGTGAAGCCACATCGGCCTGATTGGACAGCCAGCACAGTGATTTTTCTTCCTGGACTTGCAATTGATTATCCACAAAGGTCTACTCTTTTCCAGAAAAGCCTGTTGTTTACAGCCTCCTGAAAATCTCTTGGTTTTAGGATCCTGTTTTGAAGGGAAGGGTGTTATCCTTAATGAGGGAGATCTAGCAGTGACATATCAGTATCCTTTGTGACATCAGGTAGGATTTCTTTTCTTTACAGAAGGGGATAAAAAAAATAATAAGTAAACAACTGATTTTTATCATTTCTGGTTTGACTGCCAGGCTGCAGACAATATCACTGTTGGGAAGTCTTGCAAACGTGATTTTGGCAACGGGGCTTCAGCTCAAAACAATATCGCTTCACATCTATCAGCCATTCTAGTGTGAAGCATTTCTTACCCAAAGTGAAATTATCCACTTTTAAAACTTGCAGCAAGTCAACAGCAAATTCCAGAGTGAAATCATTCCACAAGTGCCTCTCCAGTCCGGTCCCTCGCTTCCCGGCGGCAGGCCGGATCACTTCCGTCTGACTTCCCATCAAAGGCGAGGCGACGGCGAGCCCCCGCAGCGGCGTGCGTCTCCGAACTCTGTACACGACCACGTGAGATGCGGAGTAATCCCGGGTTAACGCGGGCGGTCAGACGGAAATGCTGCTCAGATTGCAAAGCAGCATGGGAGTCCGTCCGCTGCTAACCTCCCTGTCCCCCCTGCACCTGTCGCGAGCTGCCAAACACGGGCGGAGCGCGGCTACGCCGGGTCCGACTCTCAGGACGCAGCCAGTTCCCATCGCCGACGGCAGCTGGACGCGGCCGAGCTCTGCTGCTCGGCCGCAGCTGCCGCCTCCAAACTCCATCTTACCTTTTGTTTGCTGGGGAATTTGCACGTGGGATGTGTGCAGAGCTAGGTCCGGCCCCGCAGCAGCCGCACCTGGCAGGAGGCGAGGAGGATTAAGAGGCTTTTCATGCTCTTAATAATTTCTTCAGAGAGAGGAAGCTAAAAAAAAAACAACAGTGACAGTTAATTACAATTAAGGGAATTAGTCTCCTCCATCTGACGCCGGTGCTGTTGTTATTCCTGGGGCTCATCCGGCACCCGGCGAGTCCATCACTGGAAAGAGGCACAGATGAGAGAATTGGGACAAGGAAACATGTGACACGGTGCAGCTGGACGCCCCGAGCCCCGCAGCGTTACGTGAGCTCTTTGTGATCATTCAATCCAGGAAATCCCCGCTTGTGTACTGCATTTAGCTGCGTGACAAATTGGTCGCAAGGCGTTGCCGGCCCACTGGAAATCCATTTGCGCGCGAGTTATTTACAGCCCTGCAAGATTCATTCTCACGTGCGTCACACACACACCGAGCCACGGTGCGAGAGGCTGTTTATTTCTGCCGACGCAGGAAGTGTAACCAGGAGACCCAAAAATCATCAGGTTCATGTAGCCATACTAAACTACCCAAAGGGAAAAACTGATATGTTCTTGGTTCTAAAGGCTAAGCTAAGCTAGCTAAGCTCGCTGCAATATCACTGTTTGAAACCCTAATTATTATCTTATGCAAAATTTAGCTAGCTCCACTTTGTGATGTCACAAAGGGAACTGAATATCTTGCTGTTAGCCGCCATGCCACCCGTCCCAGCCCAAAAAAACACACACAAAAAAAAAACTCCACTGTTTCCCTTCAAAGAGATGGAAGCTACAGCAGACCATCGGGTTTAAGCGGGAAGCTAGCATGGTTTTTCCATCAGGCTGTGAACAGAGGGATAAATATGGCATTTCAGGATCATTAATTATTAAAGGCAAGAAAAGACATTGTCTCATCATGAAATGACTCTGAAAACACTGGAAACATGGATGGAGTACAGCTATTTTATGACTGACTGACTATTAATACCGTTTCTTTCAGTTTAGAGGGCCATCTTAAAAAGCTTAACGTGCCACATATGGGCCCCGGGCCATAGTTTGCCACGTCTGTCTTAGACTCTTTACTACTTGATGAACTTTTACTGCACTCACGTACACGCACACACCATCCAGCTGCGAAAGGCCAGCGATGGTGGGAGTCCCCAGGTCGGGACTCCCCCCAGTGGCGGGACGTTGCCACTGGCGTTCCACCTCCACCCACCCGAGCAAAGTCATGGGAACCGACACCCGACGTTCCGAGTGACTGGAGAGAACAAGAGCAACATGGAGTCGGCTGTGCCAATACATTCATCATCCTGTGGTTCAGCTCCGCCCCCTCCCCTCTCCACTACCCGCCCACTCGGCCCCTCCCCCCACCCCTCTGCCCCCCCGGCTGTTTACAGCCTCCCACAGTGGCAGCGCGGCGGCGGTGGCGGCCCGGCGTGGGCTCTGATGTGGGAGCGCAGCCACTGCGGCGCGGCCAGCGCGTTAACTCGAACGCCGATTCTTGCCCTCGTGGTGTCACCGCGTTCTCGCTAGCTGTGAAGCTGGAAAATAAGTGGAGATGCAAATAAGCCTTTTGATTCATTAACAGATGTGCACCATGTCCTGGCACCGTATCCTTAAGGCTCCTTTATTTTCTTCTTTCCTTCTCACTCTCCCGCTGCTTGTACGCCTGCTTAATGGAGATCTATTTTAAGTCGTAAGCACTTATATTGTCCCCATTACGGCGGTATTATTTCAAACTGTTCCACTTGCCTATATGGGACGTAGAGAGAGAGAGAGAGTGCCTAAGCCAATTTTCCGTGGAAGTGGAGCCTCAGGAACGTGTCTCTGTTAGATAAGTTAATTACCTCATGCCCTACAGCTACACGCCAGCACCCCCCAACCCCCCAAAACCCTTCCCCCCTCCAACACACACACACACACACAGACTGCACGGGGAAACGAAAAACAACACTCCTACATGATGAAGATGTGCTTTTACATTGACGCTAATTAACTGGCTGCTTGTATCCCGGGCCGATCGCACCGAGGCACCTGCCCGCCTCCGGAACACACGTCGGGGCGGCTTCCGCTCATCTCACGTGAGACACGAGAGGATTTTCGGGGAGCGGGTCGACTGGCCAGGAAGACGGGCACCTGTGATCCAGTATGCTGGACCGTCCACACAGAGTGGGAGGGTCGAGGCTTCTCACTCGGTGGCCTCTCCGTGTCTAGTTTGCATGTCCGACCAGAGTCTGCAGGCAGAGTCGGCTTCCTCCCACAGTCCAGAGACACGCTCGTCAGGCCAACCGGCAGCTCCGGTGTGTGTGTGTGTGTGTGTGTGTGTGTGTGCGGTTGGCGTGGGTGACGTGGTGAATCTCGCCCTGTTTAACTCCCAGACAGCTGGGGACTGGCTACAGTTCCGCACAGCTGAAACTACGTCACACGATTGCGGTGAATCCCGATGAATCAGCCGGCGTGTGTGGAGTTTGTGAAAAGCTTGCTTGCTTGCTGTTCCAACACATTTTGAATCCGATTCACTTCCATGTTGGTTCCTGTATGACAACGAGGACGGAAGAAAATGCACAAACCAAGCGCAGGCATTCATATGTCCTGAGTGGCAGCAGTCACTTTCAGTCGGCAGCTGATGCACTTGGACCTCGAGGATCGATGGGCTTCAAGCCTCGCGCGTCACATTGGCTCAAAGTGCAGACATTGTGAGGGTTGCAATCAATGCACAAAAACAGACAAAGAAAAAAAAGTCATAAAAAAGTAATAACGCTTGGATGGAAACAGGTGTTCAACAGAGATGGATTTTTTTGTTTTGTTTTACTCTTTCACGCAGCTAAGCTGGAAAGTTACTGTGCTTTAACAAAAACTATTATTTTTTATCAACTTAAAACTAACTCCGTCTATGCTGCACATGTTCTTACTTTATCTCAACCTGCACGAGTGCTCAGAAACACATGCGTGACGAGGAACCAATCTTTTAGTTTCGGCCAGAACGAACTGGAGTCTGTGGGTTTGAAAAAAAACAAACTCGTCCTTGACACGTTGAAGTCTGTCAACCCCTGGTTTAATCTGAGGAGTCCAACAGCTGTGCAAGAATTCAGAAAGGGAACTGTCTTCTTTTTTTTTGTCTGAGCCACAAAAGGGAGAAAAAAACAAAATAAAAACCCAGAAAAAAAAACAGGTTTTGAACGGCGGCCAAGCGATTTGTTTATGGCTTCGTCCTGAGCAGCGCAATAATCCTGCGTGTCAGCGCTGCTCCGCTCCAAACTGCTTCGCCTCTTGTCTGTGTCATGCACACCAGTCACTCTGCAAACCCCCCCCCACACACACACCCCACAAACACTCGATGTCACTGTGAGTGCCCCCCCCCTCGTCTGAGGCGTGTTCTTACTGGATTATCCCGAGCCCACCTCGCCCCCTGAAAGGCTTGAAGTTGTGGCGAACGCTCCTCCTGCTACTTGATATCCTGCTGGCTTAATGACTAATAAAGCCCCTTGTCAAAGTCAAAGGAGCGGCTTGAGCCAGCCAAAGCAAGGGGGGCCAACAAACAGCCCTGGATGCAGCCTATTCAAAACGCTGCCTTTAAGGAACACAAAGGGCATTTTTCCACGTAATTAAATGGGGGTGTGAGGGTTGGGGGGGGGCGGGGGGTAGATTCGGCAAGTTCTCCCCTGCAGCTCCTCTGCCTCTTCAGCGTACCATCACCCCCCTCTGCTGGCAGTCGGGGGGAACAGGCCCCTGCCACGTGCACGCTGGACCGGGAGTACAGTACTTTAAACATGCCCCCCACACCTCCCCCGAACCCCCCCCCACATTGTTACGACTCAACACAATGAGCCTCGGTGCTGAACAAGGAGGAGCAGCAGCAGCAGCAGCAGCAGCAGCAGCAGCACCAGGCCTCCGGTGGCTTTTATTCAGCAGGCAGAGCAGCAGCAGCAGCAGCAGCGTGTCTGCAAGGGAGGCGATTCAGTATGCAGTGGGCTCGTCCCCCTCCCCGTCCAACACACACACACACACACACACACACACACACACACACACACCCTCGCTTGCACTCACTGCTGAATTCATTAGCTGCGCTGCCATGTTGCCGACGTGGTCGGGAATGTAAATGGAGGCGTCGACTCTGATATTAGCGACGTCCACTAATAACGCTGAGTGATGTTATCGCGTTAGTCCGATGCCCCCCCCCCCCCCCCCCCCCCGCCCGCCGCTGCACAACGCTCTCCTCCTCAACGACCCCCCCACCCCCACCCCCCATGTGTGTATGCTAGTGTTGTATAACAATGTATACTGGTCTATGTGGAGCGGCGCATGTACCATTTCAATCCATCACAAGAAGCTTTTCTGCTTCTCCCGCCAGGTTCTTCTGTAGCTGCACTCACACATCTTCTATTGACCCTCCTCTCATTGTCCACCTGTCCCACTGGACTGGAACTGACACTCCAACTGGTGATACCAAAAAGTTGACAAGAGTTGGAAATGGCCAAGAGCGACATGGTGGTGAAGTGGTTAGCGCTGCCGCCTCACAGCAAGAAGGTTGTGGGCTCGGTTCCGGGCCTCGGAGTTTTCTGTGTGGAGTTTGAATGTTCTCCTTGTGTCTGCTAGGTTCTCTCCATGTTCTCCTTGTGTCTGCTAGGTTCTCTCCATGTTCTCCTTGTGTCTGCTGGGTTCTCTCCGGGTTCTCCTTGTGTCTGCTGGGTTCTCTCCATGTTCTCCCTGTGTCTGCTAGGTTCTCTCCATGTTCTCCTTGTGTCTGCTGGGTTCTCTCCATGTTCTCCCTGTGTCTGCTAGGTTCTCTCCATGTTCTCCTTGTGTCTGCTGGGTTCTCTCCGGGTTCTCCTTGTGTCTGCTAGGTTCTCTCCTCGTGTCTGCTAGGTTCTCTCCATGTTCTCCTTGTGTCTGCTAGGTTCTCTCCATGTTCTCCTTGTGTCTGCTGGGTTCTCTCCATGTTCTCCTTGTGTCTGCTGGGTTCTCTCCGGGTTCTCCTTGTGTCTGCTAGGTTCTCTCCTCGTGTCTGCTAGGTTCTCTCCATGTTCTCCTTGTGTCTGCTGGGTTCTCTCCATGTTCTCCTTGTGTCTGCTAGGTTCTCTCCATGTTCTCCCTGTGTCTGCTGGGTTCTCTCCATGTTCTCCTTGTGTCTGCTAGGTTCTCTCCGGGTTCTCCTTGTGTCTGCTGGCTTCTTTCCATGTTCTCCCTGTGTCTGCTGGCTTCTCTCCATGTTCTCCCCGTGTCTGCTAGGTTCTCTCCGGGTTCTCCTTGTGTCTGCTGGCTTCTTTCCATGTTCTCCCTGTGTCTGCTGGCTTCTCTCCATGTTCTCCCCGTGTCTGCTAGGTTCTCTCCTTGTGTCTGCTCAGTTCTCGCCATGTTCTCCCCGTGTCTGCTAGGTTCTCTCCTTGTGTCTGCTCGGTTCTCTCCATGTTCTCCCTGTGTCTGCTAGGTTCTCTCCATGTTGTCCTTGTGTCTGCTGGCTTCTCTCCATGTTCTCCTTGTGTCTGCTGGCTTCTCTCCATGTTCTCCCTGTGTCTGCTGGGTTCTCCGGCTTCCTCCCACAGTCCAAAAACATGCATGTGAGGTGAATTGGAAACTCTAAATTGTCCGTAGGTGTGTATGTGAGTGCAAATGGTTGGTGGCCACTGCTCCATGGTGTCACCCTGCCTTCACCCTGAGACAACTGGGAGAGGCTCCAGCAGACCCCTCAGACCCTGAGCTCAGGAAGAAACAGGTATTGAAAATGAATGGATGGAAATGGCCATGTATGTCACATGGGTCAAATGACGTACTCAGTATCATGTCAACTGTCCACTTGTATTAACTAGGAAAACAGCAGTGAGGCATAAAACACGGCACTACGTTGTACGTCATTTGTAGCTAACTATGCTACAAGGTTAATTGGTTAATCCAGTAAGGTTAATTGTGTCTATACTGTGTTGAATCGTGCAATTTCTTATTTTTATCAGACACGTGGGTTTGTTATTCCTACCTTACAGGTTTTGACTGCATTAAGTCTGTCTTCATTAATGGCCACGTGTCTAAAAAAAAAAGAAAACAAAAAAGAAATCACATGATAAAATTAGTCCTGCACCCACATCTGGGATGTTGCCATGTTTGTATTTAGACCACTGAGTGGAACCTCCACCCCAAGTTTAAAATAGTGACTGATATATTAGCGTTTTCTCCAGGAAGTCTGAGGAGTTCTGATGGCAGCGGCTGAATTTGAAGCTCAGGGATTTTGCTATTGCTAGTGGATATTTGTGCTCCAGTGATTCTCTTGGAAGTCAGATCAAAGCATGACTTTTGAACAGCGAGTTGAATTTTGGAGAAGAATGTTTGAGTTGACCAGGCCTGTTTTGAAGGGAAAGGTCACGTGTTCACCGGGGATTGCCGGTTGGATAATAATGAACGAGTTCAGGACGAAGAGCGAATTTGTCAGTCCTGACGGGTGTTCGTCATCACGCCTCCCCCCGCACGCCGCTCCCACCCCCCTCCCCCTCCACCCCCACTTCCTGTTCGCCTTCCCGCCGGCTTTTGTCGCCGCGCGCCGTTCTGCTCTCAGCCAAGTGTGTTTCGCCATTTCCCGGGGGCTTTAACTTTACTCCTCTTCTATCTCCGCCCCCCTCCTCCCCCTCCCCCGCCTCTTCCTCCTCCTACTCTCCTCCCCCCACCCGTCTCAGGAATCAGACACAGGTTTGCCGCTGCTGAGGAAGCAACCGTGGTAATCCTCGGGCTCCACTTCAAAAAAAAAAGAGGAAAAAAAAGAGCCTCTAAAGAACTACACTCTGCGGTTCTGGCAACTCAGCCCGCTTGCCTGGCGCTGGAGGAAAGTGGGTGGGGGTGGGGGTTGAGGCGGCAGGAGGGAGGCAGAAAAAAAGTGCACACACCCCCTTCCTCCCCCCTCTCACCTGCCTGATACTCCTCTTCTTCGCCACTCCGGCTCCACTCGTTTCTTCTCTATCAGCACTAAATGTTCCGCGGCTCAACTCCTCAACTCCCCTCGCAACAAAACACTCCCTCCCCCATCGCAAACTCCAGCGCGCGCACTGTGGCGACTGGCAGCCGCCGCAGGAGGCGATGGGGGGAGGACGAGCAGGGCGGCGTGCAGGGCAGGAGTGGCGAGGAAGCCGGCGCAGCCGCAGAGAGGCGAGGCGAGGCGAGGCGAGGCGGCGAGGAGAGTGATTGAGAGGCTCCACGCCGCGACACCGTCAGCACATCTTTTTAAAGCTCGGCCGCCGAGAGGGAACGCTGCTGCTAATTCTACCCACTCTGCCCTGATTAAAGACCTGCTTCTACCTGCACTCGATTTATATCTGAGGACGAAGCGACAAATTCCTGCTCGCATTTAACCTCCCGCACCTAAACTGGGAGCGGCGGCTGGCTGCTGTTTGTGATTCGCCGATTCCACTTTATGTCAACTGACAGAACAGCGATGTGAAAAAAACAAAACAACATCATCAACAACAAAAACGCTTTGATGTTGGGTGATGTTTTTCCCGCTGCCAACACAAAGACTTGACTGTGGAAAATATGTAAATAAAAAAACAAATCTTGACGTTTTCTGCGAGCGTCCGAGCTGAGCCTGCGAGGGCGGCGTGAAGCAGGGTCGCACAGAGAAGAGCAGAGCAGCGAGGCAGTGATGGTGAGCCGGGGAAGCATCGCTGCGTCTGCCAAATCCAGTCTGGCTAACGACGGAGCTCAGCAGTGATCTAAAACGCAGACGAGCTGACCCATGCACGAAACGGATTCGAGAAAAAAAAAAAAAGATTTTTTTTAAAGTTGATGATCTTTGTTCACTTCCTCGTCCCACATGGTTGTCACTCTGGACGTCGCCCCAGGGTGCTTCCTGCTGCTCACCCTTCCACCCAATCATCCTTTTGCCCATGTCATTAACATAAGCGTCTCCGTGGGCAGCGGCGCTCCGGCAGTGTGTTCCATGAAATATTTATACCATTCCTCCCCCACTACAAAAGCTGTGGATCGACTTGTTGGGCTGCGTCAGAGTAGCTAGCCAGCTAGCCGCCTCTCTGGCGGCGCCTTGTGCAGGCGGAAGGACCCAGACAGGCACTGCTTAAACATTTAAAAAGGAGGAGGCCCGCTTCAAAGGCCTGGCCTCACACAATCAGTGCAGCCCTTTCCTTTTCAATTAGCACACAGCCTGCCGGCCTCACACGCTCACCCGCTCGCTCACCTAAGGGCCGGACTGCTGCCGTGAAATATTGATGGCCTTTTTCCCCAGAACGAGCACAAGTCTTTGTGCTTCACTCCCCCGGGTGGGTTTAAGTCTTTAAGATCTTCTTCTTCTTCTTCTTCTTCTTCTTCTTCTTCTTCTTCTTCTCCTCCTCCTTCTTCTTCTTCTTCTTCTCAGACAGCCTGGTGCATGTTTTCTTTGTGTGATCCAAGTGGGCGCGCGAGTGGCGCACCAGTAGTGGGCCGCTCCAAAAAATGTTCAATCAGGGAGCGTCTCGGCAAACACTGTGTTCCGAGCCAGCAGCACACCAAGTCTCGTAGAGGCAGAACACAACAAATAGTTCTTTGTTCGATCACACGAGTCCCACATCGCCGCAGCCCGAGACTGACGCGCACTTATTATCAGCGCTGTTTTACAAACCCGCCTAACAGCGTTTCACCTCTGGCTGTGGCGTGCAGCCTGCGTGAGGACAACTGTTTTTTTTTCTTTCTTTTTTTTTCCGTGAATCAAAGTCTCCTTGCCCGGACCCAGCGGTAAACAAGGTCTCATTATCGTCGACCGTGTGATCCCGCAATCATCTGGAGTGTCGAGCACAGATGTCTGCAGAGCAAACTGCAACCTGCTCACGTGTTTTCAACAAATGAGCATCGTCCCAAAGACACAAGAAAAGACAGACTTGAAAGAACACGTGAAAAAAAAGTAGTTGTTGGCTGTTTTTGCAGCCTGAGTAATTCATTTGGAGGCGAGTCTGTGAGTGATTTTGTTTGGCTGGAACAAATGAGTGAAGTCTTGAAGGAAGGCAGAGAGTCAGACTGTCTGGTGAAAGCAGCATCATAGGGCGCACATTAATTGCCAGGAAACGATTCCGCGTGCTCCTTCAAACAGCCTTGAGTGAAAAAAAAAAAAAAATGTTTTGGCACACAAAAAAAAGCGGATGTTGTAACGTGTTGAGACAATCAGAAAAAAAAACCCAACAAAAAACAAAAGAATCACGACTAGAGAAGGTGTGATCTTTGAGACGCGCCCCTGAAGGCATCCTGGCGTGGCGCGCTGAGGTGCGGCTCTGAAGACAGAGAGGAAGGGTTTGCCAGGAAGAGAGAGAGAGAGAGAGGGAGAGAGAGAGAGAAAGAGAGAGAGAGAGAGAGAGAGAGAGAGGGAGAGAGAGAGAAAAAGAGAGAGAGAGAGAGAGAGAGAGGGAGAGAGAGAGAAAGAGAGAGAGAGAGAGAGAGAGAGAGAGAGAGAGAGAGATGAGCAGCTCCAGCGTCACGACTTGCGGAGGAAGTTCCAGACTCAGTCGTGCCATCTCGAAGCCCCTGACGAGGCAGAGGCGCGACACGTCGACACCTTTTAATCGATGGATTAGAAGCGCTTGGTGACTTCCAGCCAGGGGCAGACGATCAAGAGACAGAGGAGAGAGAGAGTGGCGAGGGAAATTCCCGAGGTGCCTTGCTCTAGCGAGACCGCGGTAGCAGAGCAGAGCAAGTGGAGAGAGAAGAAGGACGGGCAAAGGTCCAGAGAAGTCCGGGGGTCCGGAGCAGGGTGGGAACGAGGTTTGGGGGGTCTGGGCAGGGGGGGTCCGGAAGAAGGGTCCCAACAAGCAGAGAGAGAGAGAGAGAGAGAGAGAGAGAGAGAGAGAGAGACGCTGGCGGCAGGTCGAGGAGACAAAGAGACGATTGGCTGAGATCAGCGGAACGCCGGCAGGTGGGCAGGCGAGAGGGGAGACCCCTAGAGGGCAGCGGCGGAAGCAGCCGCCTTTCATCTGGCCCACACAGTGGCAGATCAATGCGAGCGCCCGCCCATCATTACAGCATCAAAGGCTCGGAGGTGGAGGGGGGAGGGGCCAGTGGGGGGGGGTTCCTGTCTGCGCGCAGCTAATCCCCTTTAAACGTGTCTTCTCAAGGAACAAAGCCGCCATTACACTCCGGCAACGCACCTCGGGTTGATGTGCCTCCCCAACACACACACACACACACACACACACACACACACGCACACACACACTCCCAGCCCCCGACAAGCGTCCAAAGTGCGATCAAAGACAGCAAGGTGGCAGAGGGTGGGGGAGGGGGGTGGGGCCTCAGAGGTGATCAGCTGACCATCTGCTCCCCGCCGCCGCCACCGGGTCGGCTCGCCCTAAACGCTCGCTGCTGCTACGCGTCTCCGGAGGAGGAGAAAAAAGAAAAAAGAAAGTTTTTGTACATCTTTCACGTGTCTATTTTTAGCCGGGGGGGGTGTGTGTGTGTGGGGGGGGGGCTCCTCCGGTTCACATTGATAAATGTTCCCACACGGACTTTGGGGACATGTAAAACAAAGGTCAGCCGCCGCGTTTCACGGCGAGTCGAATCATTTCCACAGGCCGACATGACAAATGGAGTCGTTCCTTGCATTATTGTCAAGAGATTCACCCCCGAAGCCACAGCGTTCGCACCGCGTCTCGTCTTGTTCCTTCCTCAAATCCACACAATTTTAGGCTGTAAATTTACAGTTACTTACTGGCTACTAGTTGCATTACTTTCACAGTGATTTTACAGCAAATATTTCACAATAAATTACTGTAAAACTTGGCCATGGAATTACAGTGATGTAGCAGTATGTAGTTGTTATTCAAGGTGCTGAACTGGAAAAAAAATTCAATAATTTATGGTGCTGGTTACTGTGAAATAATACAGTAAATAGTGATTTCACAATGAATTCTCAATACAGTATTTTACTGTGAAATAACACCAGAAACTATTGTGAAATCCTGGTAACTTTTTTTTTTTTTTCATTTTACCACTCGATACGATATTTGCCTCATCGCCCCATTCAAAGCACAAACACTGTGGGCTGTTCCAACGGAGACAACAGCAACTCCAGGCCTTTGACCCGCCCACTTCAAGCCTCTCTCTGGTTGGTCTCTGGAATCTCCACTTGCTCTGTCTTCCTTTCAGCGTTCCGTGTTCCGTCTTTCCAACCTGCCACTGATCTGAGACAGTGACAAACTCCACCAAGAGCGTCGGCGGTCTTGATGCCCCTCTGCTTCTCACTGCCAGAGCGGCCTTGTTCGCGCTGTGCGCTGCATCCAATCAGTTGAGAGAGAGAAAAGGTAAAGACGGGGGAGGTGGAGGGAGGTGGGGGGGCAGGAGGGGCGGGCTTGCGATACACGATGGCATGAATGGATGCAAGCTGCCTCAGTTGGCTCAGCTGGCGGCGGAGGTCTCACCGTGTTTCAATCAATGATCAGCAGGTTTCCCTCCATTACTCAGTCTTTTTCTCCACTTTACTCTCTGTGCCTCGGCCCGCATTGCCAACATATGCTTAAACCTTGAAGAGCCTCTGTTTGAATCGCCCACGCGCCAAATCTTCCACTCCCCCCTACGCTCTCTGAATCCAATACTCCAAGACAGCAGGTCGTCCACATTTTAAAATGCTGCTAAAAAGCCATGGATAGAGCGAGCCGCTCTGCGGTTGGTTCGTCCGCACCAACGGCTTGAGAGGAACTTTTGATATTTGATTACTGAACAGAGGCAGGCAGAGCAATTGTCCTTGTCTCACTGGCTAAACACTCGCCAACACTGGCTTTCCTTGTTGTTGCACTACACCAAGTTTGTGCATTGGGGCACAGTCTGTACAACTAACTCGATAAAAGCAAAACAAAACACAGTAATAAAACGAAATGTTAACAAATCGCATTGACTAAATGTTTGGGATTGTCGAGCCATGTCAGAGTGTTTGTGTGGGAGCTTAGCTAATGTTCACAAAGTGTTCCAAATTGTTAACTTCCATGAGTAACTGCTGAGGATTCAGGTAGAAGTTAAGCAAGTAAGAAGTAAAGGACACATTTTCTCATAACTGGGAAGGTAACTGAGAGAAAACATTGGTAAACTGTATTGTGCACAATGCAGGACCTAACAGTTCTTGTACAACTTGTCCTTGATGTGTGTAAAGCATACCAAATTCACCATTTGCAAAGTGGAATCTTTTTCTGAGGTTAAGTACCAAAGGTCCACCAGCCAGGACCACATTACTGCCATTCAATTTTCTTTTCTAATCAAGCCAGTCTCAGATGTGAAAGGAAAAGATGTCACTCCTATGATTTAAAAAGGCTGATCAGTGTGAAAGAAACGTGTGCACGTGGTAGCAGATGGGCACGGAAGGAAGAAACTATCAAGCCAATATCAAAAAACTTCCCATCAATGGCCTAATTACTTGAGCCTTTGTGTTTAGCATGGAGTCGAACGGGGAGAGACGTTTTAACGCAGTAAAACCCCAAAACTCCACTCGGCATTGAAAAGAAAAACCCAAATGAAGCCATTTTGCTGCTACCGACTTGCTGGCTCACAGTCACGGAAACCGCAAACTATACGACATCCTCAGTTTTCATGGTGGGCCCGCGTTGATCCGCTCAGTCCTGCTTTTGTGTACTGGTGTCTTCCTGTAGCACATCCTTCCTGTCACAAAGGTCCCCTGTAGGTTCTTTTTTTTTCCTCCCAAGAAATCCCATCACTTTCTAAATACACATGGGGGATTGCTTGTGACATCTGAAAGTAGTCGATTCAGTGGGCTTTTTCATGAGAGGGGAGAAGGGCAAAACCATTCAGACAGCCGTGTGGATTCTCAAAACATCTGCGGCTGATGCAAAAGATACCCAGAAGGGATTCACTTCAGTCGCTTCACGTAGAGTCGGAGGAGATTGGTTCGCCTTCAGAAAAGGGAAATTTTTCTGTTTTTGAAGAAAACTTTCTCATTGGGATGCACTGAAGATAATTCCCTTCGGGTGCCGAGCGGTAACATTCGTAGATTCTCGGAAGCGTCATGACTTCGCTGCCTGTCTTGTGGTCTGAGCCAAGAGGCCAAAGTGAAATTCTGTGTTTGCCCCCTCGCTTCATCTTGTTGTGTTTGTGGGTGTGAGTCGCATCTCCACACTTGGTTTCCCCTCAGTCAAGGCAGCGCGGAGAGGAGCCCTCAGGGCAAACAGACAGACAGGAAGCTCCAGGGACGTCCCACATCAGCCCAAGAACCTTCAAAAAACATAATGCACTTTGTCAGAGTCAGTTGATCTGCCTCTTCTTTTCGAAACGGTGCTGATCAAACACTTTAACAACACTGGACTGCAGGGGTTTTGTTGTTCAACAATTAAATGTTAAATTACCTAAAAAAAAAATTAAAGGATCCCCACTTAATTACTGCATCCCAGATGAACTTTTGTTTACATGAATTCATTTAATTTTACTTTTATCACATATCTACAACTTTGCTCTGTTTGATTATTGTTTATAATTGTAGCTACTAATGGCACTGGGGTTGCCTTGTGTTTATTGCTGTGCAGAAAGAAAAATCTGTATTTTTGCCTCCCTTCAAGCTCGCTACCGACGATTTTGTTGCCTCTTACAGGCTCAAACTGTGCAGGCGGGAATCAGAAATTTACTCCCTATAACATCTGTTACCGACTATTTTTCTTGCCGTGCACAATCAGTTGCACCCGTGGAGCCGCTTTCCCTCTTTATCTTATTTATTTGGAGAAGGGCCTTTATTGTCTCCTGCGTGGCGAGGTGCGCCCGCGAACCTCTGGGCATTGCTAAATGGGAACTTTTACAGCCACCCCTACCTGGAATGGCAATTAGCCATGGCAGACTGGGGGAAACCGCGGTGTGGAGTTTGTATGCAGAGAGCTGTGCAAAGTTAATGGACTTTTAAATTGACGCTGCGTGCCAAATTCCCTTATTAATGCTATCTCTGGTCCCTGGCTTCACAGCCGTTAGATTTCAAAAGGTCAACTCTCAAATGTCAACACCGGACTGGTAAACAGAGAACACTCTCATGATGCACGCACGCCCACTGTTGCAAAATGTGTGCGCGGGTAGCAAAGTGAAGAGGAATGCCGTCATCACCGGGTTCTTTGTTCCCTTTGCTGTCTGCAGGACGTGCACGTTGGCTCCTGCATGGAGGATCTAAAAATGTACGCACGAGGAATAAATGAAATGCAATAAACTATTTTTCCCAAATCAACGAGACGAAGCCCTTTTTGCACCACGGGGAAAAAAAAAGAAAAGGGGGCATCTCAAAACCTAAGCCCTGCAAATCTGACTGGTTTGCTGCTTGTGATCGGTTGGTGAAAGATAGAAAGAAATGAATGTTTCAGATGTGACAGATTTGGCATTCACAGTCCTTTGCTCCTCCAGCGGCACCAAAATGACCTTGAGGTCAATAGTCCTGCTGAGTGTTTCAATGGACTGAATCAAAGTCTCAAGGCAGGTGGCGGCAGCTTTATTTTTTTTTTCCCCCACTCGCTAATGGCACCAAAGCCCAAACAAATAATGACTGGGAATGTTTTGGCCCCTACTTTGATTGGTTCCTCTGCTGTCATCCATATTTAATGTTGTGAAGACACGCTTTGGATTCTGCGCCGAGCGTTCGGGGGGCACTTTCAATTTAGCACGGCCTTAATCAAAACTTTGTTTGTCTGCGCAGACGGCACTTTAGACTCTTATTTTAGCTACATCTTTATCTGGGAGTAAAGCAATATGGCAGTTTGATGACCCCCGAGGACTAGAAACGGCTGCAGGCAACGTCAAGGAAAAATATGGCAAACAAATGAATAGCGTATAGGAAGGGACGCCGCAGTCTGGAACAAAAGGGGCCAGTAATTGGTTTGTGCATTGTGTTCGACCAGGAGGACGCATCATCGGGGGGGCCGGCGAGCAGGAACGGTTCGCGTTTGAAACTCCCGGTCTAAAAACACAGAAGCGGGACTCAAAAGCCAACATTTGACGCCGGAGACAAACGGCGAGAAATTAAGATGATGGACGTCATGCGACTATGATAACTGATAGAGCGCCCCGGGGTCTGCACCGCTGAGTCCGGGCTTGGAAGGGAGGCTGCGCCCAGCCTGGAAGTTCTTCACGGCCAGCCCTGGGCTACGAGCCGCGAGTTTACCCTCCTCCCCTCCCGACTTTGACGGACAGCTGAGCGGAGGACTGCCGCGGGCGCAGCGACGATGAAGGAGCAGCATTACTTGGGTATATTTTTTGTGTGTGTTTGTTTTTGTTTTTTTTCAGACGCTCTCCAGAAAAAGAAAAAAAAAAAAAAACACAGAAGTGATGGTCGGTCCGAAAAAGGCGGCGGCAAAACCAACCTCGCTATCAATTTGGCGGCGGCTGCCGGTGAAGCACAGGGGGACGCAAGAACAGAGGCGGCGGAGTTAAAGGAGTATCAAAGGCGGGATGTAGAGTTCGGGTAGATGCAAAAATGGCCTGGAGCATGCAGACTGTATGCGTCTATTTTCATTTGCTCTCCTAATTATCTGATTACTGCCTCCGCCTGTGGATTCATTCCCTTCTCCAAATATAGGCCCAGATTGTTCCAACGCTTCGCTACCAAATTCTCTTTGATTGTCTGCTGGTGTTGCACAGCGATGTGGGCCCCTGCTGAAAGACACCCACCACTAGCAGCAGCAGCAGCAGCACCGTCGCCTCAATAAAAATGTGTTTCTGTGAGCTGTGTGTGCGCTAGTGTGTGTGTGTGTGTGTGAGCAGTTATTAATATGCCCAGAAGGCGGAGGAGCTTCCTGTCCTACTTGAAAGGCACCTCATCAGACTTTCCAGATGTTTGCCTCGACCGTTTCATCCAACCTGCTTTGTTGTCGGCTGAAAAGAAAGTTTTGTCTCGTTAATTATTGTTAGCGCGCTCCTCCTCTCGTGTAAAAGGGAAGAAAAAAAATTATTAAAAGGGCGCGGAAAGTTTAAAAAAAAAAAAAAAAAAAAAAAAAAAAGGATCTTGGAGACGGTGGCGGGGAAATGAGAAGTGACAGGTGACAAAAAGGGAGTGATTTTTAGGAAGGCGACCTGCTTTTCATGGGGTCGCAGGTGAGGCAGCGGTGGGAGGAAGTGGCAGCTGACAACAGCCGTCAGGAGAGATTTGGGTCGACGGGAATCCATCTCCTCGGGACGCCGGCAGGAAAATCCACCTGCCTTCCATTATACATGTGTGTCAGATTCCTCTAAACGTTTGCCCCCGCGCCCATGGATTTCCTGTTGCCTCGCTGTGATTGATCAGCACGGCCGCGTTCATCTATTAAGTTTGCCGAACGACTGCCCGGCATGAAAGGGACAAAATGCTATTCCGTGACTATGAGTGTGTGTGTGTGTGTGTGTGTGTGTGTGTGTGTGAGTTCACGCTCGGAGGCAGCTGCCTCTCCACCGTTGTCTAGACAGAATCATGTGTCCGCATACTGAGAGGAGGAGGAGGAGGGTGGGGAAGGGGGGGGGTGACTCGACGAAAACGCCGCCCCAGGTTGATCATTGGGGCCGACGTCCATTCGCTGTGACAGACGGCCAAAAGTTGGAGGCGAGAAGGAAGGAAGGCGCCGGAGAGGCCGAGGGATTTAAAGTCGAGATGGGCTTTTTCACCACTCGACAAACACAACGGAGACGAGTTAAGGGGATTATGATTACAAGGCCGGCACGCACAATGCTATCGACTGCGCGCATACCCAGCAGCGAGCCGACTGATGTCGCCCCCCCCCCGCCCCCACCCTTCCCCCGACAACCGCTCGTTATTCGCGCCAAGAAGCCAAACCCAAACAGTGCGAAACGCTTTCTCCATGACAAGTCTGCTGCTGCCTCCCCCCCCCCCTCCTCCTCCTCCTCCTCCCCACCCCCTCCTCCTCCCCACAGCCCCCCACCCCTCCAGCCTCACCATCTCCATCTCTAATGGAATCAGCGCGCCCACACCACCATCCCCAATCAGCCCCCATAATGCCTTCCTCTGCGTACACCCCCTGGTTATGGCTGTGCTACGCTATAATGCCCCCCCCCCCATCTCCTTATCTTTCACACAGTCATGCAAATGTGATGTGAGGTTCCACCGGACTATCTGGTAGCAGGGGTTTCTCTCGCTGCCCCCCCCCCCCCACCACCAATCCCCCACCGCCCCCCCAACACCCACCGCCGCTGCCGCAACCGCCACCAGCTGATTACGTGGCGATAGACTCACTCGCCCTGGAATAGACGATCGTGATTCGTCATATCTGGTGTTTGCCGCGTTGTAGAACTCATCACCGCCGCGCCTGTTACTGTCGACGGCCGTGTTTCCGTTTGCACGCCAGACACGCTGACGGACAGCCGGAGACCGACTGGAAAAAGAAATTTAAATAAATAAATATCAATTTTCATGCCGTCGCTTCAGATGCTGCATATAATGCGCGACTCACTATGCTTGCTAATCATCCCTCATTAATACTTTTTTTTTTTCTGTCTTGCCCCGAGAAGGCAAACAGATAGCGTCAGAGTGTGTCGCGGCGTTGCTTTTGCAAGGCTCCCTCCCGGAGGACAAGCTGAAAAATGAGGTGACAGACACCGGAGCTGGAGGACAACCGCAGCCGGGCGCCCATCCCCCTGCGGATTGGTACCTCGTACTGACACCTTTCATGTGTATCAAGTGGGTAAGTTGAAAACACTGGGTGCCAGAAATACTCCGCGAGCCCCGCGCGGCGCTCGGCGGGCGGGTCCCAGCAGCGGCGCTGCTAACACGCCTGTGTAGCTCCGGCTGGCTTGAGTTGGTCAGGCAATGGTGCCAGTCGACTCTGTTGACAGCAAGACAGAAGGAGGAAGGTGAGAAGTACGTGAGTAAAATAACTCTTCAAAACGCACGAACACACACACACACACACACACACACACACACACACACACACACAGGCAAGACAGAGAGCTGCTGCCTGCTATCTAAAATACACACACACACACACACACACACACACACACCCACACACACCCTCCCTGCCTCCCCAACTCCCTGAGGGGTAGTGATCTGTGACTTCTCAATGTTCTGCGCACATCTGAGATGACAGCGCACACAACACGGCCCGGCGCTCCAGTCCAGGGTTCCACATGATCACCCACAGCAGAACTGTACAGCAAACAAGATACAAGCGCGCTGTGTACAGACGAGGAAGCGGGCCGGGGCGGGGGAAGGGGGGTCGCTGGTGGGGAGGGGTTAGAGGGTCCGGAGGCAGCGCTCGCTGTCAGCCCGTCGGCATCACACAATCAGACCCTGACCACATAATAATGGACAAATACGGAGCGGCGTTTGCCTTTGGCACAATTTGGAGCCGCGTGTATTGACTCGCGGCCCCGTCGCTGTTTGCATATTTGCTCATGGATATGCAGGCAAGACTGTGTCGACCTGGATCTGACCCCGCTAATGCAAGAAAGTCCGAAAGGAGACAGAATTATCACCTCATGCTGCCATACATACATACTTCGCTACACTTTTTTTTTTTAAGCCTCACTTTTGGCACTGCAAAAAGCGACCTTGGGTTACACAAACTTCTCCTGGTGAACGTCAAGTCTTCATCTTTGTGCTTTCTATTCTCGATTGAAATCTTTGGAACAGTTTATGGAACTAGCTAGTTTAGTCTTGATGAATCTTTTCAACAGTTCAGTCGAGTGGCAGCATGACCCTTCGCGCCAGAGGAAGTCTTGAGCAGCCACCTGCAGTCAGAATTGTGCGAGACAAAACGCCAAACGCTTTCCTTTATGGCAATACAGTACGCGCAACCATTTTTTCAAGAGGCAGTTGACAACTCTCAATTCGAGTGACATCTTTTGCATTCACACACCTTCATCTAGTTGCAGGACTGTTGGTTAGTCAGATTAGCAAAAAAAAAAAGGTCAGCAAATTCATTCATTCATTCATTCATTAAATTCTTCTAAAGCTGTTCTGAGTCTACAATGTACAACTGAGACCCAAGCCATAGTATAGTAGTAGTGTCCTGTTGATTCCAACACCTTTTTTGGGTCTCAATGGCCTGGTTGACTTCCTGATGGAGGCTTGACGCGTCCAAGGCTTTCAAGGTTTCGTTAACCATGACATTGTAATAAAGACCACTTGGAGTTTTCTCTATCTTAAATTATTTGAATCCCATTCTGAGGATCACCTCAAAAAATCTATATATTTTTCACTCTTTGTTCCAAAAATTTATCGTGGTCTCTCTCGATGCTCTCAGTCTTTGAAGCGTCTCGCTCACGGTTAGTGCAGCGGCCTTTGATAGATCACTAACACAAGGTTCATCCAATCACGTCCCATGCTTTGCCTCCTCTTTCCATACAATGACTGCCTGTTACGTCAGTAAAAGACAAACATTAGATATTCCCGAAGCATTTCTGAAATCATTCCTAAGCATCGGGCCAAGGTGATACGCGTATCTTATTAGTAGATGGAGGAGCAGGAGAGTCGGCTAACAAAGCCAATACGGCCAAATGTCACGAAGCAACGTGTGGAGTAATTCTCACGTCGACATGAGTTTTTCCATTAATCACGTTGACTTTGATTCGAGAGCTAGCATAAATTTGTGTCAGAACGCTTGAATAGATGAGTCCCCAGCATACTCATTATGTCGAGGAGAAGACTTAATGTTGGAGGAAGCGTGCACGCTCAGCCCCGTCCGGACAATTATTTGGGAGCACGGGGAGAAGCCACCCTGCGCAGATACAATCAAGCGTTTAGCGAAACCTGCTCTGTACGTTTTCATCCCCGTAATGTAAAAAAAAAAAAAAAAACCCAAGGCACCCCTCCCCCACCGCCGTGACCACCAGCACCATCACCACCACCACCACCACCTTATTATCAGCTGCAGCAGCAGATTCAATTTGAGGGAAGGTAGTGGATCATGAAAACATTTTTTACCATTCGGGAACAAATTCGATATCTGTCTGGAAGTCAAGACCCAGAACGGTAGAGTTGTAAATAAATAAATAAATACAAAATAAGTCAAACGCTTCTTTATTTGCACTTCCAACTCCAATTTTACATCATTGCTCAAACTTTTCTTGTGATCTTATCGCTCTTTTTTTTTTTCGCGACTTTCCCTCCCAATACGTTTACACTTCTTGCCTTCCACCTCCATCCCACCACACACCGCAGGATCAACTCAGCCTCGTGAAACTCAGACCAATTACCCTCAGCCGAGAGGGGGGGGGGGGAGGCAAGCTTTATCTTATTTCATTTTCTCATTTTTATAAAAGCAACTTTTTTGCCATGCCAATAGTTTTTGCAATACTTCGCTGTTTCTATTTCATTACTTTTTTGCAGCTGCAGCTGGCAGCAAATAGTGCAGGGATGAATGATATCGATATTGGTCCGTTCTGTCTCGGTCATCAATAACAAAATTGCGTTATTTGATGTCCGGCTCGCATGTTGGCAATATTTGTTGCAGGTGGTGCATAAGCCCACTGCAATAAAACCACGATTGGATTTTCCCAAAGTTCCTTCCCAAATTGACCCCACCCCATCATCACAGGGAGAAAGGAACAGATTCTCCCCGTCACTTACGTTGAGCTGCCTCGTTCCTGCGTTTGATCCGTTTTGCCCTCTTTTTGTCACACAGCTAATTTTCGCTTTTGCTCTCCTCTGCTTTGTTACCTTTTCCAATTATCCCTCTCCTTTCACAGTGACTTTATTATTGCTTTTCTTGCTAAAAATAAAAAATAAAAAATAAAAAGGCAACAGCTAATAATTAAAAAGCCAATTTTGGATCTGAACAGTGTGGGCTGTAAGAAATTATTTTAACTCTGTAATTGTAATGGCTGCAGATTGCACAGAGGGAACAAGAGCCCCCCTGCTGCTCTGCAAGATGTTTTTTTTTTCAATTCCAATCAACCTGAGGTTTTTGTTCTTCTGTGATAATATTAATACTACTACTACTACTACTACTACTACTACTAATAATAATAATAATAATAATAATAATAATAATAATAATATGGCATGCAATCCTACCATCAGGTGACTAAAATCTCTCTCTCTCTCTCTCTCCCTCTCTCTCTCTATATATATATATCTATCTTTCTCTCTCTCTATCTCTCTGTCTCACACACACACACACACTCACACACACACACACACACACACACAGAGAGGGTGGGTGTTGTTGGCTTCTGCTCTTTGTGGTTTGGCACCAGTTGGAGCGTCAATTTGTTTCCCTGCTCCGTGCTGGTGACGTCCATCCCTTCACTAGCATTATGCACAAGCTCACACGCAGAAGCACGCACACACAAGCACACACACACACACACACACACACACACACACACACACACACACACACACACACACACACACACACACACACTCACACATCAACACACATGCAGGTCTGTATTGTTCATGTCCTTGTGCTGGTGTTGCTGTTTCTTCTTTTGGATGATTTTTTATTTTCCTGCTTTGTTTAGTTTTGCCGTTTGTTTTTGTTCTCGTTCCGGTTTTGTCGTGTTATTTGATCTTGCCCTTGCTGTTGTTTTTGTCTGCCGAAGGATGTTGTCACGTTTGTTGTTTTTGCCGTTGCCGAGCCCCCCCTCCTGTGCCTTCATCGTCTCCCAACCCTCATACGGCCTGTTCTCTCTGCTTCACCCAACCTTTTCCTGGTCTGGTTTCCCTGCTTAACCTGATCCCAAGTTCAAACAAATATACATATACATATATATATATATATATATATATATATATATATATACATACATATATATATATATATATATACATATATATATATATATATATATATATATATATATATATATATATATAAAAACAGCTGTGTAACAGAATTTGTATATCGAACTCTCCTAGCAGAGCCAATTAAAAACAAAGTGAGAGAGAGAAAGAAAGAGGGAGAGTGAGAGAGAGTGTGTGAGAGAGAGAGAGTGTGAGAGAGAGAGTGTGTGTGTGTGAAAGAGAGAGAGAGTGAGAAAGAGAGAGAGAGAGTGAGAAAGAGAGAGTGAGTGAGAAAGAGAGAGTGAGAGAGAGAGAGAGAGAGAGTTAGAGAGAGAGTGTGTGTGTGTGAGAGAGAGAGAGAGAGTGAGAAAGAGATTGTCTCACAGTGTCAGCGCCAACCTGAGTTTCCGGTTTTGAAAGCAGAAGATTCCATATTTGGATGTGTGGGTGGTTCCATATGGAGCCGAGAGGTGATTGGAGCTTGAGAGCAGCATGTGCGACACCCCCCCACCCGCTGGTCATCTGACGGCTATGAAACTGTTGCCACACCCACAACTTTACAGCTATAATTGCTTTAAATTAGGCGAAATTTGATTAAATGAATCTTATTTAATATTTATACTTGCACTTTAGTCACAAAAAAACTCACATTTTAAACTAGTTTGAGACTTTTTTAATATAATTTTTGTAATTTTTATTATTGCTATTTTCAATTTTTTTTTTGCAACCAATTATTTTTATTCCCAATATCTTTTTTCTTTTTTACTTTTTTTTTTTTTGCTGCTGCTGGTCAAATGATAGATTGCAGTTGTTGGTACTTCTGCTCACCTATTCTTAGCAGCAGCAGCAGCAGCAGCAGCAGCAGCAGCAAAAACACACGTATTAACAAGGAGAAGAAGAAAAGGAAAAAGCAGAAGCAGAATAAACCAAGAAGCAGTTTATTCTGTGCCTAATTAGCATATAACTGCACAAAATTCATTTCCCTGAAATCTGAACTGCTGTCACTCGGAAGAATTTTCTGGCTGAGGCTGCAATGTTGCTGCTTGTCTTTGGAAGATTAAAAAAAAAAAAAAGAGAGAGATGTTTGTATAAACGTCCACCATGCCACAAGGAGACCTCAGGCAGCGCTCGGAGACAAGCCGTCAACATCTGCGAGTTGATCAGAGCAACTTCCAGCTGACAAACGTTGCTAAGCTCCCAGATTCAGGCTGGTCCATCAGTCTGACTGACTGCTGCGTCGACAGAGGGAGTTTGATTATAAATTGCGGGTAATCAAGAGCGTGGACATTGCAGTGGGTATTTGTTTACAGCGCTTGCTCAGCTTTGCCTTTCTGGCCCCCACCTCAGCGTTCTCCACATGTTCGCAGCCATTATCAGGCCTTT
Organism: Nelusetta ayraudi; assembly: GCF_046127955.1. Lineage (NCBI taxonomy): Eukaryota > Metazoa > Chordata > Actinopteri > Tetraodontiformes > Monacanthidae > Nelusetta > Nelusetta ayraudi. The sequence goes on along the minus strand of NW_027466178.1, from coordinate 1,576,774 downwards.
TTAATCTCTATTTATTTTTATTTTTTTCCCACCTGCTAGTCAGAGCCGGGGAAAAGCCACGCACGCGGGGAGTCGGTGCGAAGCAGCGGGCTGGCAGGCTGCCGGGGAAACAGCGAGAAGCCGGAAAAGCTGGAGTGAAGTGCAGAAGAGATGGAGTGGGAACAGAGGAGGAGGAAGTGAGAAATGTAATAGCTGCGAAAGTACCGGGGGGAGTCCGGCGGTGAAAAATAAAATAAAGCGGAGGGAAAGGAGACGGGAAGAAAAGAGTGAGTGGGAGGGCAGGATGTGTTTAACTGCGGGGACTTGCGTGGGAGTTGCGGGAGACCCTGCGGGGCCTTCCAGGTAATCTGCTGGTTTGTGCGCGGCGGGACGCTCTCCAGGTAGACGCAGCAGTAGCTGCTCGTCACTGCTGTTGTTTTTCACAAAGAAAAAAAAAGCACACACACGCTTTTCTGATAAGTCAACACAAAAGAACATCACACGCAGGCGCACACACCTACACCTACACACACACACACACACACACACACACACACACACACAGGTGGGCAAAACAACCACCACCTGAAGCTCAACAGCAGTGACCGAGCAGTTTGTAGGATACTTGGGTCTTCTAATCTGGATGTTTCTGCACACAAACACTACTTTGAGCAACAGCTGTAAATCAATACCCCCCGCCCCCCACCACCACCACCACCACCACCACCACCAATCTCCAGTCCGCGATGGAGCTGACCCTGACCTAGGATTATTTTGGCAAGGAATGGCAAATGCTGGTCAGAATCGTCCCTTTTATCATTTTGGTAGTAAAGCAAGTAATGCTTGCTAATTACTTGGTTCAAACTGCAGCATAATCATTTGGCACAACTGAATGTCAATGATGCATCCATTAAAACAAAACGTCTTTCCTCACTTTCACAATTCTAAATTCTCACTCGAGAGCTCAAAGGGACCTAAAGGTTTGACTGCTCGGCATCACCTTGATCTTTGGCCGAGAACAATATCAAGCCAACACCAAAACTATTTCCAGAAAATTACCATGCCCAGCAAGGCTGGACTGGAACTCACAGTGACCTTTGACTCCTGGGCAGCAAATTGAGTCGATCCAGCAGGAGCGTTTGCAGTAGACTTAGACAATCCTCGTTAGGATCTTCTTCTTGCCGCTGGAATTTGACAAATGGCCTAGAATGTGGAAGTTTCACCTCGAGTCGGAGACCTTTGTCTTGGACAGAGAGGAGCTGCTGCGGCACAATGTTTGTCTGGTGCTTTCATTTAGCTTTTAATATAGGTTGGTGCTGCTGTTGGTAACGACATGCAAAATCTAACCTCATGCAGGCTATTTTGGCAAAACCGCCCACACAGAAAAGTGATGTTGTAGCAGTGAGACAATACTTAATGAACTAATACTGAATACTTGGTTTAATTTTTTTTTACCACTTTTGACCTGCTTGTTCCCTCAGCTGGAGCAGGTGGAACTTTTAGAACTCGACGCATTTTGCGAAGAGTGAAGCTAAAGTTTAAAACAAAAAAAACAATGTGTTTTTAATGTCATTCCTCAAAAGTTAAACAGCTTTAACTTTTGGCTAGAAAACCCCAAAAGACAAAAGCAAGCCGGCGCCAAAATGAATACCTGTCGCCTCACATGTCTCCAGTGTCAAACAGCAGACTATCAAATAAATCATGTGCTTTACCTAATGCGACATTTTAATTGTTAAACAAAATTAAATGAGGAGAAATGTGTTAGAAACACTTTCAAAAGGTCTCAGCATTCAGAAGACCTCGGCTAAACCTGCTTGTGTAATTAGCCGAGCCCCGCTACACCACTGCAATGACCTGATTTGACTCAGCATTAGTCCTTGGCAGAAAACCCAAAGGCTCGTCCTCCTCTTGCCTCTGCTCCCTTTCACACCTGAGCTGTGTGTGTCGTCTGGCAATATGAGCCACATCTGAAGTGCCGGCGGAAAATTAAAAAAAAAACAAAAAAACCCTGCAAACCTGCAGACGCTGCCTCTCATTAAGATAAAGAACGCTCGCAGTGCAGGCAGCCAAATGTCCTCTACTGTCTCCCTCCGTGCAGCGTGCAGTGTTTCATCAGACGCCGCCACTGCGCGCTGTCTGTTTTGCCTGCGTTTGTTTACCCCCGTCGTCACTTGCAATCACCGGCGAGAAAAAACTTGGGAGGCCTTATTTTTCTACGGATTCCCGCACAGGGGCCCCGGCTCGCCATTTCCCTCCACCTCATGTCTCCTTCCATCGCGGCGGAAAATATGAAAAACAATGAGATTTAATTATCCCATTCTCCTTCTGCAAACAATTAGATTATGCCTTTGTTTTCTTTCAATTTGATAAGGGAAATCTGACACCGCTCTCGCCCGCAACGCACGTTCATACATAATGGAGACGGCAGACGCTGCTTCCGTTAATGAGAATTGACAGCAGCTCGCGCACAAATAACAAGAACAGACTTCTGCCGAGTGCGGAGCCCCACCCAGAAGCGCCGGCGTAGACACGCTCACATACATCCAGGCGGAGCCGCCGCCGCCGCCGCCGCACCACAGCAGCGGGACATCCACAAGACATCCTCATCAATTATGAAGGAGCTCAGAGTACCATCCATTACACCCAATCAGCTGGAGAAATCACTGTTTTACCACCATTTGCATTTCACTATTCATTAGGCCACCCCACGCACACACGCATGCACGCACACACACACGCACACACACACACACACACATCTTCACGCAGATGCACGCAGGATGAATGTGGGGGGAGCCAAAGAGTTCTCAGAACGCAGAAGGGAAAAAAAAAAACAGAAACCACTTCCAGTTCCTAGTTTATTCATGACCTGAATAGTGCGCCTGCACAAACAAACCCCCAACTATAATGTTAATCAGAAGGGAGGCACGTCAGTGGAGAGGGTTTGGAGATGGGAATAAATTCAAGGACGGCTGGTAGGAAACGTTCGATTACGTTTAAGCTTGGCGGGGATGAAACATTAGCAAACTTTGCCGCTTCAAAGAATGGGAGTGTTTGAGTGTGGAGGCATCAGGAAGAGTCGGTGTGAATACACCAGTGCTGGCTGACAGAGGGAGACGAGCCCCGCTAGCTTGCAGCTGGATCCCAGATGGGGAAAGGAAGGCCAAAAACTAGTTTTTTGCAAATGCAAAAATTAGGATTAAATGGAACCTTTGTTTGTGTTCGTTCTTCAATATTGAGAGTCTGAAAAAACGGGGGGGAAAAATAGAAAAATGTTCAGAACTACCCAAAATTCTGACTTTACTTCATGTAAATCAACATCTGTTCTGAAAGAGGCAATGTGTTAGAGTCAGGCGGATTTTTTAAAACAGCTTGACGAGCAGACATTCTTTCTGCTTTTTGATTTTGGTTATGAGGTTTTAGAAATTTCACCGGCGCTTCGGTTGACGTAGTAACAGTAAATGTCTGAGTGAGACCTTAATTTTGCTCAACTCTCCCTTCAAGTCCTTTTTATCTGAGTCAGTTTTTCTGCCTTATTTGACCATAAAGCTAACAAAGTCTCATCAAGGTGACAGTAGCCAAATCCTCACATGTTTATTGACAAAGACTGGGTGGACTCATTGAGCTACCTTCAAACCAAACAGTCAGAACAGTCTAGCATGAAGGAAACCAAAAAGCAAAGAAATAAAACTCACTAGGAAACCAAAAAGCAAAGAAATAAAACTCACTGCACATGAACTGAAATCACTGCGAGATGAGATCCAGTTTTTGAGGTCTGCTAACGTGGACACACGTTGGATGACGGCTTTGTCTGTAACCATTTTCCACCGCCTAATCCAATTTCCTCGAAAGGCGTTCCCATCAGGCGGCTGCTTTTAACTCGCTTGCGAGAATGGAGGATCAATTAGGGAGGTGGAATCGAGCTGACAGCAGCGCGAGCCCAGATGAGAGAGACGCAGAGGGGCGGGGAATCCATCGCTGAGGAATCCCCCCCCCCCCCCATGTACAGGTGCAACTTGGCTCCTCTGGTGAACTGTCAGCTTGGGTGGAGGGGGGGGGGCACGTCGGGCGAGGCCACAACGTGCTCCATTATGCATGCCGTATTGAACAGAGGCGATAGGTAATCAAGTCAGAATCAAATATTCATTGGGACACGTTTGGCTGGAGGCCACCGATCGACCCCTTGCCAGAGCAACAGGAACACAGAGGAGCCCACCAATCCGTTGATTGACCGGGAGAAGACTTGGTTTGGGGTGAGGTTGTCCAAGCTCCGGTCTCAGGTTGTCACGCACAATTCATCTTTTACAACCTGCAAGCGAGCACGGTAACAGACATTCGGCAGCAGCAGCAGTCCCTGCATCACACTGGCCGATGTTTTATGGCGACGTTTGGGCGGTTCTCGTTGGCAGAGCCCTCAAACACGGGCGTCCGAAGCGGTGCAGGCAGGTTTCTCGCCGTCGGATGAAAAAAACCCCACAGAACAGGAAAGAACAGAAAGACGCCTGCTCGCCTCAATCAATGCCTCGCCTCTATTCCCTCTGTGAGTCACAGGATATGACCTCCACCTGTGGTCTCTCATCTCCCATCAAATGGCGAAATCAAAAGCATTCACCTAAACAACGCAAACGCGCTACCATTTTCGAAGCCTTGGAAAAGAGAAGAAGAAGAGGAAGAAGCTTTTTCGGTGCAGCTCAGCCTTTCAGGTGTTAATTAGCAGTCATTGTTGTGTCTGTACTAATCAAAAAATCTCACAAAGCAACGTGGGTCATTATCTTGCCATCAGAAGAGAAGAAAGACCGGCGTAGCTCGGGGAAGATGAGCCTTTGTTTTACGTGATATGTGTAATGATCGTCCGCAGCCTTGTCGGGTAAAATGAGGAGATTGGATCTTTTCAGCTGCGCGTAGATGGAAGGAGGGCGTCATATCAATTATGAGATGAGATTGCGCGATTGTTCCTTCCTCCGGCTAATTGCACCTTCCAGCACGTGGGCACGTCACTCTCAGGTTGGCCACACCTTCCAGTTCAGAGGGTTAAACGCAGCGGAATACCATTGCAGCTAATGTGCAGGTATAATCTCGACCAAGACAAACAAAAACGATAATAAAGGCTTTACAAAAGCAGAATGTTTCACTCTGCATGGAAAAGCAAATACGTACCTGTTAATGAATTTCTATAAATACTGGCCATGAACATGTAGGTTTCTGCTAGTGTCCGTTTAGATGAAAAAGCCCATATTATGTATGCATCAATTTCCAGACAACACCTTACTTTGTTATTAGCCCTATGTAACATAGTATTAGCACTACATTTAAGAAAGTTTGCTCAAACACGTCCAGGTAACTAGCCCTCTGTGATGTCACCGATAGCATCTTCCAGGTTAGCAACAAATCTTACACATTCTGAGGCCGCTGTGATTATGTCCGTACATGTGGAAGGTCAAACAAAGAATTGGTTTTGGACAATCAAATTAACATGACCACTCAACTGGAGCGAGCCCAGGATGAGTAATGTAGATACTGAAAGCCATTCATACACAATTTTGAAAACAACTCAATATATGAAGTTACATCAATATGGGTTTCATGTCATGGAAAGTATCACAGAGTTGGAACTCTTACCTCCAAGTTGTCGTACAGAGATTGTGGTGTCCTGAAATTAAAAAAAAAAACAGGTGCCTCTCTCTGGGCCACAGCATCACATCAGAAAAACAATCCCTATATGGAATCTGTATCAACTACCTTGCTGTCGCAACAACTGACAGCTATCTAAAAAACAATCAGCGACGGCGTTCATATTTACCCGCTAATACCTCTAAATTAGACTCATGCAATAATAATGGGACTTCTCTGCTCCTTGATTGGCTGGGCTGAGAGTGCATATAGACGATAGGCCGAGCATTAAGAGTACAAAACAACAGCCAAGGGCGGCTGAACTTCTAGAGGACGACTCTCCCTCCACTGCGGGCTTCCGCGATGATGACTTGGCTCAGTCCAAACAATGGAGATGAAGGTTACTGTGGATGGCCCGGCACTCTAGATTAGCAACGGATAAATAAATAATGGACTCAGAATGAAGCGACAAATTATGCTCGTCTCCCCGTTCAAATCAATGGTGTCCAATCTATATCCGTGTCCTTGGAGTGGTGTGGTTCTAGGAGCCCTGCGGGGCACAGTGCCGCACGACAAATTGACTGTTGTACGAAGAGGGCCGATGGTCACTCTGGGGAACCGGCCGCCACTCTTCAATAGGGTAGCCAAGGTCCCACACGTGGACAGGAAGCCAACAGAGCCACTCTGGATGCAGAGGGCATCAGAGAGGAACGTAACCCTCACTCTAGGCTGGCACCAAAAAGTTGGAATGTTTCCCAAACCTTCTGCTTGTTGTGCATCTACGAGGTAGAAGACTCACGGAAAGTGTTCGCAAAAAAGCAGATGAAATAAACATGAAATCTGTGTACCAATCAGATTTTCATCAATCCACTCATTTCCCGTCAATGCTTCTCCTGCACTGAGGGTTGCTGGAGTGTTTTGGGGTGAAGGTGGCGTCATACCACAGGCAAGACAAACACCCATTCAGACTCACACGTGCACCAATTTCGAGTTGCCTCATCTCAGCCTCATTTTGGAAAACATGCAAACGAGCATGTCGCCCCCGATCAAATTAATTACTGCAAAGCATCAGCCACACGTCACTAGCCTGTGGCTAACTGCTATCAAGGCCGGTTGAAACTAAACTCTTGCCAACAGCAGTTTGCAAAACAATGTTTTCTCCCTAAAGGCTGCAGGTAGCACAACGTGATAAAACCTCCAGGTGCGTACACGCTAACAAGCTTCCTCCCGCTGGTCTTCTTTTGTGGTATTTCCGAGCATCTTGGCGCAGTCGCTACTCATTTCCAACAGAAAAAAAACACTTCATGACCGTCAAGCTGCGCTCATGCCAAACATTTCATAAATACATATAGAGTCAACGAACAGATGCCATGACATGCAATGTCACCACAGGCAAAGAATTCACTTTTCAAGCGACATCATTGCACGTCTATAATCTGATCAAATTATGACCGAGTGCCACGGTACTGGGACTCTTTCTTGCCGCATTTGGTGTGAACAACATCACGCATGCGCACGATTTCAGATTCAGATTCCGAGTGGCCAAGCGGTCAACGCAACCTTGCCGTCACAATGCTCACAATGCTATACCGCTTGTCTGCACAAAACCCACATTTTTCACCCTCGTTTTGCTTCCTCCTTGTTCTCCTTCCACACTCACAGCTGCTCATTCCTGAACCCGCTGCTTCGCCTGCTAAGACAAGGCAGCCCATTGGACAGAGGCCTGCAGAGGTCGGCCGGTGCCGTGCTGCTCATTCCACCTCAGGAGTGGATTACTAAATGGAAATGACCGCGGGGGCTCCCGGGTCCACCCCGATCAGCTCGCAGCTGCTCTCCTCCCTCCCCAGCTCTCTTTCCGAAGGTTCTGAACCCTCGCTGTGGCTCCAGAGACCCTCGTACGGAGCTTGCCTGCCTCTGGTTGCTTCAAATCTGCCAGCTGTGGGTGAATTAATATTAGAACCCTTCGCCTCCGCTGCACGGCTCCGTTATCAAAGAGAGGAAGACGGCATGTCTGCGCGCTGAGATTAAACTTTCATTTCAAGGGGCACTTGAGGCTTTCTTTTGTTGCAACACCAGAAAGTTGGGGGAGTTGTGACAGAAGTCCTTAAAGAATAGTCAAATGCAGAAGCCAAGGTATTTAATTTTTTTTCAGTCACTGAGGACTAACCAGCCTTAAAGGGATAGTTCAGCAAAAACAATCATATACTTATGTACTACTCACTCTTAAAGTGGAGAAGGCTGGATGTGAATTCGCTCTGGGGCTTCATGAGGTGCATTTGCGCGGTCGCGTTTTTTGTCAATCGGATTGAATTGTTTTAAACTGAGGGATCACATTGTTTCCGTCACGCTGTGCACTGCTAAGTAGCCCCCTTTGGGACAGGATCACACGACGGCACGAACCAGCAATACCCACAAAAATGAAAGTATTTAAAATGGAGTTGTTAGCAAGAAAATCGGGTCGATGTTTCATTATGAAACTGCAACACCGAAGATCCTCCTTGTTTGGAATACGAGCAGGAAGAGAGGAGTAGCGATCCGATCCTCTTGATCCACAAGGTGGTGCGACCGTTTTGTTAAGCAGCAGGCGTACGCACACAAAACTCCGACAACTCCTCTGATCCCATTGAAATTTCAGCTCGGGCCAATTTGATCACAACCGAGTGTTTACATGACATTAAATCAGATCAGCATCCATTTCACTAAATTACTTCCAGTCCATAAAGACAAATGATAGCAAAACATAAAAAAAACAAAACACATCTGACCCCGAACACCACAACCTTCAGCCAAAATCCAAGTGGCATGAAGTTCTGTTCATTCTGACACAAAACTGTGGCACCGTGTTTTTTGAAACTGTCCTCTGCGGTCTCCTGGGCAACAGCAACACTGTTAGCATGCAAGAGATCAGCTGCAACGTGACACAGCCGGCACTCCCGACATTTTTCATTGTCCACTGGAGCACAAAGCTACTGGAGGGGTCCACTGGGTGGAACTTGTTCCATATGTGAAACTGGATTATAAAATGTCACCAACACCTGTCAACACATAATTGAATAGTAAATGGGAGGAACGTCACTGTAGAGAAACTAACCCTCTAGGATTAGAACCAAAGTCGTCTGAAATGAAAAAAAAAAATGTTTCTGAAACACTTTTCTGGCTCTGAAATTAAGGCCGGGGAAGCTCTCCATTCCGCGATTTGCATCAATGCTAATTTCCCGCAAATAAATCGAGAGCTAAAAGGTTTTGCCAACAATAAAGCACCATTAGCAAGTCAACTAGCCAGCAGTGGCCCGTAAAACACGGAGGGAATTGTGCGGCCCGACTGGAGGAGGTGACCTCGTCCATCTGGAAAGTGCTCGGCGAGCAAAGATAAGGCGCAAATATGAAAATGATCTACGGCCTAATTCTCCCACGGCGTTAAAGTGAAATGTTTAACATCCCCTTCTTTATTAGCTCTGCGACAACTCGCTCCCGCCCTTCCCTCCGCCAGTGGAGGGAAGGGGAGGGGGAGGTGTGTGTGAGGCGGGGGGGGGGGCTGATTGAGGTTTTAAAGACTCAATCCCAGTTGAACTGCAATTGCAGAGGCTTTTAATTAGATAAAGCCTGGCTGCTTCCAACATATACTTTACAGCCGTGTCAGGCTAAAAGAGTGCGCGTGTCGTAAATATCGCCCCAGACATTAATAGAATTGAGATTAGAGGGCGGGATGTGTGGATCAGCGTGAAGCGGCAGCCGGCAGTGGGACGGCTCGGCGCAGGCGGCTATTTATAGCCGCTAAAAACGGCGGGGCTCCATTAATATGAGACTTTGCCTTTCTGCAAATGTAAATCATGGAGGGGGGTGGGGACGGTGGGGTGGGGTGGAGGAGGGGGAGTGGGTTGCTCTCTGTGTGCATGTTATGCAGTAGCAATAAGTCAGGCCAACAGTCGCGTGTCTCTGATTTACGGCTGTTTGAGGGGAAGTCAGAGGAGGACGGCCCTCAGTTTCCTCATAGATGTCTGGCTGGTGTCCAACCAGGAGGGACTGGGAGGGAACCTTCTGGGCTTCTCCCTCCACCTCCAGGAGCGACGGCGAGCGGAACTGCACCGTGCAATCTGCATTGTCCTAATTGCTCACTTGTGGCACCGGGCCGCTCCAGCGTCGCTCGGCTGCGATTGGAACGTAGATGCGCGCACCACGTGGAGAGGTGCCACTCATCCGGCCCACTGTGTGTGTGTGTGTGTGTGTGTGTGTGTGTGTGTACGAGCCCTTGATGTTTGCGTTAGCCGCAGACAAAGACAAAGCGAGTCAAAGACGGGAGAGGCATCACATGGCAGCCCCGGCGGACGCTTCCACAAGGCCGAGGGCTGATCAATAACCAGCACATTTCACGACTACGTCGGATTGGCTCGGACTCGTCATGAGCCCACGAGTCACGGCTTTAATTGAGAGGCCTCTCACGTCCATCCGAGTTCTTTTGAAATAACTTGTCATCCCCCTGCACCGCCATATCAACCCACGCCTTTTTTACTGCGAACCCCCCCACCCACCCCTCTGCTGTCACTGCGCATGTATTCTGCACATGTATTCTGCTGCCGAACACCTCAGACGCAGATAATTATTCGGGATTTCGAGACATTTCCGGGTGTCAACGACACTTTTACCGACACGTCCATGAATTTGTTCGACTGTTTCCGCGCCTTCACTGCAAATTATTACTTATGGAAGCAAATTATTGCACTCTGTCATTGGTCTCTGTCGGCTTGATTTAATGTTTAATGTCGGGCCATTATTTGCGCTAAAACTGCAATATAGTGAAGACTGCAATTACCTCCCTCCCCCCCAAAGAAAAGCTACTGCAGTTTTATTATGTGCTGAGTATTCCGCAGCAGCCCACTGCTCCAAGTAGGTTTAGTTAAGTTTAAGGATTGGTCAAATGCAGAGAGAAATTTCCATGGGTCCAAAACACCTACAAAAACAAATTTATCACTAAACTGGAAATAAAATGTCATTCTTTACTTCTTTTTTCTTGCTCCGCTAAAACACACAGCTCTAGATATCAACTCTCTGTGATGTCACAAAGGGCACCAATAGCTGGCACTGATAGCTCGCGCTGCTTCTCCCTCCGCTCCCGCTCCCGCTGAGCCTCTCTTTAAGCGGAAGTTTAAGTTTAGATCCAACATTTTTTCAGTTTTTCGCGAGAAATCGTAAACAGGAAACAAAATGTGCCGTTTTCTGGACGTCTGCTGAATTGACTGAAGTCTGCATCAGTGCAATTATATATGCAAAAGGCAAATGCTCATCAGCAAAAGGCTGTTGGGCTGAAATGCAGCCAAACACTTTAAAAGCAGTTGCACGATTTGCATGAATGAGATTTATTTTCTATGTAGCTGCCAAAACAGCCTTTAAGCGGAGTTATTTCCCCCAAAAATTGCATTGATCATTTGAACAGCGATGGTTCTTAAGCTCCACTTTTTGAGCAACACTATAGACAAAAACAAAAACTAAAGCATCTATTAGCAGTAACTTACATCCCTGCTGTGGCAGCTTCCTGCTCTTCCTCCTGGCAACAGTAGATATTTTAATATACTGTATATTGTCATATTATCAACATTTTTAAAGCACTTGGCTTCACTAAATAATGTGACGCACTGTGGCGAAAGGCTCACTTTGCAGACGCAATAACAATGGCAACCTTTTTCGGAGACAAATGGAAGCATGGAGTGAAATAGTTTCCTGGGCTGAGCGGCGGAGCACCAGAACAAAGATGTGACAAATGGACACACAAGGCTGCATGTAAACAGCAGCCGTACAGTAAATCATCTCGGACAGAAGAGGCTTCAAGTTGTTGAGCATCATGTTTGGTGTTCATGGCGTAGAATGTGAGGATGTGAGGATAGCATGTTGAAACAAAGAAAAAAAAAAAATATATATATATATATGCAGAGCTCTTCGATGGGTTTCGGCGCCGCAGACGGCAACCTTGGTACTTTGCGGGCCTGAGAGCTGAGGAGAGAACGCTCGGCCAAGCGGGCGGGAAGCACGGCAAGTCGAGCGCACAGGGACACCAGTCTGAGGGAAAATGTGAAAGCTTCTTCAGATATCGCTAAAAGTGCTTAAAGCAGACATCAGCCGACGCTCGGCAGCAAACCTTAAGTGAGCGCATTATATCCGAGAGCGAATCAAGAGCGTTTTAAAGCACAACAAAAGAGGTTTACTGTCTGAAAAGGCTGCACGGAATGAAAATGTCCCCATTAGGCAGCAAACGCTCTGGACTCATTTCTGCACTGAATGCAATAACATTGCCAATATAGGCGGCGGACGAACGAGACGTATATTTGCAATGCGAGGAATAATAAGAAAGGGCCGTGCCACAAATGTGGCGGCGGCCGTATGATTAGAATACGAGGACGTGAAACAAAGGATGGGCAGCAGCCGCTGCATGAGGCATAATGAAAATAAAATGTTAATATGAATTTTTCATGGGGTGTGTGTCTGTGTGTGTGTGTGTGTGTGTGTGTGTGTGTGTGTGTGTGTGTGGGGTGGGGTGGGGGACCTGTGACAGTTGCTGACGTGAGCATTTTTTCCCCCCCACCCTCCCCTGACCGTCATCCATTATTCAGGAGGAGCGCGTGGCTCCGGTTTATTCTTACATTTCACTGGAGAAACGGCAGAATCTGATGAAACGTATGAATAAAATGATGAGTTAATTATATTCAAATTAGACCAAGATGAAGGGCTACCGCCATTCACAACAGGGCTTAAATTGCCGTAACATGCTCCAGGGAGCGCGCGTCTTAAAAAAAATACAGAGGTGCCTTCGCGGAAACACAACAGAATGGACGGAAATTAATGGGATTTGAGAATAAAGTACTGCATGCGCACAATGGAGAGTAGCCGAGTGCGCAAAGACCCCAAGTGACTTTAGTATTATTCGTATTATCTTATAGCGCAGGGGTGGGCTAACTTTTTTTTTAACTGGTGGGGCCTCAATGGGTTGTAAAATTTGGCAGAGGGGCCGGAGCAGCAGCAGATGAATGGAGTGTTTCAGTGAGCCACCTCATAGGAGGAATAAATATGATCATGGGATCTCCAGAAAGCATGTGTTCATTTTAATGCCTATTGAAAATGAACAAAATCAGTGTCTTTGAAGCCCCCACGGTGTTTGGCTCTTTATTGAAATGACTCTGAAAACACTGGAGAAATAGATGAAATACAGCTATTTCATTACTATTTATACAATTTCTTTAAGTTCGGCGGGCCGGATTAGAAAGTTTAACGGGCCGCATGTGGCCCCCGGGCTGTAGTTTGCCCATGCCTGTTATAGCAGGAATGCCGTGCCATGTTCACTGGAAATAAAGGGGAAAGAACACAACGGAGAGTTGACAGGGTAAAAACGACAATGTTGACTTTTCATCCCTCACGTGACCTTTGACATCTGTTGGTTGATCTTCATAAATTGTTGCGTCTTCGTCGCAGAGGATCCACTTTGCATTCCCAATGGTGAGCCGCTGGAAGCACCCCAACCCTCTGGGAACTCTGGGAACTCTGGGAAACAGGTGAGACCTGATGCCCGGCTGGATGACGGAGCCCTGACTCCTTTTAACTCCTGAGCCCCACAGTTGCAAAGAAGATTATCATTCTGAGGAACACTGAATTGAAATGTTCAGATGTATTTGGAGCCCGTGCCAACTGATCCGATGAAATGTTACTTTTTTTAAATCCAAGACCAGCGATATATTTTTGCCTTTTTAAATTTAGTTTTAGAAATCATACTTCCCTTTTCCTCCTGTTTTAAATAAAAACACTTTTTCATGATTTTAATTATTTGTCAGAAAAAAAGAACAGAGATTGAGTCATTAATCTTTCCTGCGGGTGTCTGGGGTGAACTCGGCTCAATGTGGGCGTTCCATCTTCTGTGCTCTTGAACAATCACTGATTCAACGCTTAAGATTTGAATCTTTATTATTTATGTACATAGTCTTAATACATTTGGTGGCAGCCTGTGCAAAAGTGGTGGCACCTCAGCGTGACGGGTTAAAAAAAAGAAAAAGAAAAAAACCTTAAAAATCTATAAAACCACCAAAAAAAAAAAAAGAATAAATAATGGCACTTTGCATTGATCCGCCCCTGAACCTGCTCCTCGGTCTTCCACAGTTTTCCTCCATTGGCAGAACCCTGCGCTCGTAAATCAAAAGGGCATTTGTATAAGGATCAGGCTCCTCCTCCTTCCTTGCACAAACTGCCCCCCTTTTTTCATTCAAACTATAATTTAGCTTCAAAGTTTCACGGAAGACATCGGAGAGCTGAAAACTTTTTATTAATTTTTTTTTAGTGGTTTCATTTTCCAACAGTGTGAGGGTTTCAGACGGCGGCGTATGAATCTGCCCGTAGTGCTTCGGCCGGCACAACCTCCGACCTCCAGCCCTCTCCTGTTTTTACCTTTTCTGCTCATGTGCCTTCGACTCCCCGTCTCCTTCCGACTTGGGAAGTCATATTTAGCTCAGATCTGAACCGTGCTCTCCATCTTGACGTCTCTGCCCCTCCCCCATGCTCCTATGATGAACCTGACCTCACTTCCTGTCATTGGTTGCCGGCGGCCCCACGGCCGCTCTTGCTCAGCACTGAGTTGAGTTCAGTCAGCACATTAGCAGGCATGCCGCCCCCCCCCCCCCGGACGGGCCTCCGGTTCACGCCCTTGCCTCCCAATGCAGGAGGAAGCGTCGGCGCCGTCGCCAGCGGCCTGGACGGCAACGCGGAGGAGAAGTGCGGCGGCTGGCCGACGTCCAGCGAGGCTCTTCTGGGTGGGAACTCCAGGGCCTTGAGTGCGTCCATGTGCTTCAGGCCCTTGGCTGCCGCGTTGCTCTTTGGCTGCGAAGCCACGTGGCTGCTGGGCCTCCGGCCGGCATCGTCCAGTGAGGTCATCCTCTCCGTCAGCTGCAGGCCAGATTAAAGCGAGAAGGATTACAGCAAAACTCAGCTTTCGAAAATGAAGCCATCAACGAGGTCTGCGCCTGGCAGCTGGCAGCGGTAACTTTTGCAGCACAGTCTTTGGACGGCATTTAAAAAAACCAAAAACAAAAACCGGACGCATTTGAATGAGTAGCCGAGTTTCAGTCACGTGGTTATGACGCGTGAAGGTGGTGCAAATTCAGATGGAGGGCAGGAAGTAGAAACGGAGAATAAGTCTATGGAGGAAACTGTTCAGAAGAGTCTGTATTCTACAGATATAGAGCCAGTATGAAGATGGCAAAAACCCGGCAGGCTGGCTAACATACGTCTGATGAAGTGGTCGAGGCAGACACGGGCATTAGCATTAGCATTAGCAGAGTCCGCTCCTCCCGGCTGCAGACGTAGGGTTGAAATCCACTTTTTACACTTTTTGTTCGGTGAGCTTAAAACACAACAACCTTTGGAACTAAAAAAAAAAAAATGCTTTTCTTTTCTTCTTTCTCGGTCAGAGCACCTAAGCATGCCCTCCTTTTGAGCCATGCGACATCCAGGGAAAACGTCCTATTGGATGAAACCATATCTGCTGCAGATTGTCGGACGGTCGAAGTTGAGAATGTAGAGGGAAACTTTCCAGCTCCTAGTTTTCCATCTTGGTATTCCGGACGAGCCCGCACATAAACCCCACTGTGTTTGGCGGGCTTGTTAGGAGAGTGCTAACAAGCCCGCAAGCTAATCCCAAAATGTTTGCGCATGCTTACCGACTGGCCAAATCGGATGAACAACCCAGGATTTTTTTATTTCCCTTCAGCAGATATTTTGGATGCAAACACTGGAATTCAGTTGTCATCTGTTTAATAGCCATCGGCGGCCTCAGCCGGGACTAAAGCAGATAATTAAAAACGGTGACATAAATGTCAAAAAACAAACAAGCAATCAAACCGAGCTAGCAATGTTTTCGTCACGGAGACGGACGTGTGAAAATAATGTCTTTGCTGCTCGGCTATGAAAAGGACAATTTATTTATGCGATCCAGAGCCATTTAGGTGAAGGATTGCGATAAGTAATGCATACAAGTGGCCAAGAACATTTGAAAAACAAAACTCACCTAATGTATCGCCGGGAAAATAAAATGATTGGCACGACCTTCTTTCAAATTTACATGCAGCATTCAAGACGATGCGAAGGACGCGTGTGTGACGGTTTCTCACCCGCTTGCTGCCGCTCACTTGTTGCGTGGAGACGTTGTTGCCTTCGGTCAAAGAGCGCCCCCTGGAGGCCTCTGCAGCTTTTACGATGCTGGCCCTCTTGGAGAAGAGGTCAGAGCCGTGCTGAGGACACACAGCCGGCGGCGACACGTTAGCTTCTGACCACGTGCGCGTTTGTCTTCAGAGGAATGTTTGCACTGATTGATCCCCGTCTGCTCCAAATGGTTTTAGAGTGTCGCCGCGATTCAAACTGCTGCTCCGGCCCCGAAGCCACACGGCCTTGTGGGAGGGCGAGCGGCTCGCTGGAGGAGTTTAGCCTGATCCCGCTCTGGTCGCCGGCCAAACTTCCCTCTTTAACAGCGTCTCCTTCAATGTAACTGTGACCCTGCTCGGACCCTTTACAACCGTCCCCCCCATTAACAGATTCTTATTTCATCACCGCCGCCACCCTCCCTTGGACCTTTACACCCCCAGTAACCTCTGACTTGCCGCCGCCGCCGCCATCCATTCCACCTTCGCTGTAAAAGCAGCTCCTCCATCAGGGGGGAGTTGCTATGGAAACTGCTGGAGCACAATGCCGGCGAACAGGTAAGAGAAAGAAACTCAAGAGCGCCGAAGAACTCCCACCCCTCTCCCCCCTCCCCCTCCAACCGTCATCCCCCCACCCACCTTCTTGCTCATCAAAACTTTCTCTTTGCCCTCCACAAAAAACAATGAAAAAAAAAAAAAATCAAAATTACTTTTCTTCCCACCGTCTCGACAATTTGAGGACTTTTCAAAGCGGGCAAATATTTTTAGGCGGTAGATTTGGCCGTTGCTACTCACGGCGCCTCAGCAAAGAGCAGAGACAAGAAGACTGCCAGAATAAACACCTTGAAAGAAAAGAACAAAAACAAAGTAGCTTTCCCGTTTAGATCAATCTCTCCCTGACGGCGCTGCCCTTTGCGCTCGCCCAACCAAAGCAGAGGCACTAAAAGGCTTTTACAGTAAGCACCCGTGATCAACAACAACACCGGAGGAGTGTTCCCATAAAGCAGGGAGGAGCCAGCAATAACGCAGCTGCTCAAATCTCCGGCTTTCTGCCCCCTTTTTTTCCCCCTCTTCTCCTTATTTCTCCGGAGTTGCCAGAGACGAAGCGGGAAACGGACACTCGTGTCGGATTTAATGAGGGAACTCAAAAGGTTATCTGGTAGAGAGCAGCGAGGACTGGATGTGGGGGGGTGGGGGGGCGGTGGTGTGTGTGTGTGTGTGTGTGTGTGGTGGGGGGGGGTGATGTGACCCAGCCGGAGCTCAGAGCTCCCCTCCCGTCCGTTTGCTTTGCCTTGCATTATTTATGTGCGCTGTGCTGTGTCAGCGACTGACAGCGACAACACTTGGCTGTATCTGGGGGCTAAGTAGCACAATGTGATTGTTATGGTCGCCTTGACCTTATTCTCACGGCTTTTCCACATAAAGTGATTTATGTTATTGCCGAGTGACCTCGAACAAACTTTACGGTTCTCCTCCTGTTTATGTTTTTCATCTGCCTAACAGCACAAAGGAAAACTGGCTTTTTTTCAGGGTGAAATATAGATTGTTAGGGGTTGTTTTGTTTTTTTAATTTTTAAGAATTTGAGATGTTTGTGTCACATTTTCCCCAGAGAGGGCGCCCCAAAGTCCTCCTCCTCCTCCTCCTCCTCCTCCTCCTCCTCCTCATTCCCCTCCTCCTGAAGCTCCTTTTCCGGAGCGTCTCGGCTCATTAGAATCGTTCCCCCCTCCCCCGTCCTACCTTCATCCTGATGATGTCCGTCACCCAGCCGACCTGCGCCTCCCTGTTCTCGCAGCAGAAGTGCCTGAGGAAAGGAGAGTAGGCATGGTCAGGACCGGACGATCGGCTTTCCGCCTCATTAATCTGGCTGCACCGGCGTCGGCCAGGTGAGCGAGTTTTTGGGGGCGACGTCGCCGCGGTCGACGTTTTAATGAGGAGCGGATCGTTGATCGCGGCAAATAGAGCGGCGGAAAAGTTGCGCAGGCTGCGATTAGACGTGATGAGATGAGAGGAGCCTGCATGCGCCGGTAAAGAGCAGTTGCAGGACGGAGCTTTCATTTGTGTGAGCACCTCATTTGCTGAGTGAACGTTGGATGTTAGGGCGTGGTTGGTTGAGAAGCAACAATGTCAACGCTGATGCTGTGGCTCATCACGGCGTGAACTGTACCGTCGCTATTGTGACGTAATTGGTTTTTGGTTGCTTTTGCAACTTAGGCTGTAAATGTTCAGACTGTTATTTCTGATTTTAATGTTGTACATTTGATTTTGCAATGTGGCAAAGGGACTGCCGAAGAAAATTAGTTTCTTGGCTAACTTGTGCAAGTTTACATTTGCTGAAATGTTGACTAATGTGCACTGTTTTAAATTATAATAATAATTTGACACGGCTTTCCAGTGAAACGGGCCAGAAAAGATTTTCATCAACATGATTTCACTTCTCAAAACCTGCCAACCTTTAAAGATCTTTATAATGGTCTGAACTGTCCATGAGAGCAGGCAGCGTGTCTCGGTACTATTGTCTAGGTCGGTGGTCCCCAACCACCGGGCCGCGGACCGGTGCCGGTCCGTGTGTCATTTGGTACCGGGCAGAAAGAATAATTAACTTCTGTTAAATCAATCCCGTTTCATTCATTATCTGAGTGGAACAATTTTATTTTGAAAAATTACCGGATTCTCTCCGTTCCGTCCATCTAACGCTGAACTCTTGACGCATGTCAAGGCGCTTGTCTCGGTCACCTGATACGTTACCGTGAGAGTAAACCCACAAGCTAGCAACATGAGTGTCGATGGACCCCCCCCCCCCGTCATGCTGGTCCGTGAAAATATTGTCTCACATTATACCGGGCCGTGGTGCTAAAAAGGTTGGGGACCACTGGTCTAGGTGACATCTCTTCATATGTGGTTGCACCTCATTGGACACCAAGAAAAAAAAAAAAAGACTATTTGTATCCACCAATTAACAGCTCCCGGTTTTAATCATCGCACGTCTAACAAGGCCATCCCGAGGCGTCCGCTCACGCTAAATACCGAAGTTACGATGGCGAAGATTAAAGCGCATCCTATTTAAAATAAACGAATGATGTTACTGAATATGAGAGCAGCTGCCTTTTCCTCCAGCTACTGCCAGCATGCCGGTATGCGAGCGCAAATAATAGTTAATAGTTAGAAAGGGAGCATTAGAAGGAGAGCCATAAAAAGCCAGACGACGATTATGTGCGATTCCACTCGGGGTTGGCGGGGGGGGGGCAGCCAGCAGCCTCTCGCAGCCTGATGGCCCCTCTGCGAACCCACTCGGATCACCAGAGTGCCATTCCAAACTCTGGGCCACTTGGTGCTCTGTGTGAGTGGCTGTTCAGGAGGGAAGGGTCAAAGTCACACTCATGGGGCAGAGAACAGAAGGGAACCGAGGAGACTCACCACTGCAGTTTGTCCGTGCTGACGGTGAAGCCCCAGCTGTCGGGAGAGAAGGACATGAAATCATTGTACAGGTGCGGCAGAACTGGAGGCTGGATGTACAGGTGTGTCCAGCGAAGGACCCACACGATGAAAAAGTATGTTTCCGACAATAATCAGTGTCTCTCGCCTGGAAGCGAACATTCGCAAAAACAGAAACGTTCATCACACATGGACACAGGTCTGAAAACTAGCCCTTTGTGATGTCACAGAGGGCAATCATACATCCTGACAGGTGCTCATTCCACTCTGAGGCCACTCATTCCATGACCTCCTGGTTTTGTCCCCTTTCACATAATTTAGGAGGTCAAAATCTGAAATCCACCGCCTTGATTTTATCTGTTTGTTTGTTTGTTTGTGTGTTTCTGAAGCTGCAAACAGAAGGATAAAGACGCTCTTTCCTTCAGATCCGTTGAGGCTTCATTTTTGGATAAAGGCTGTTCCACAGGACTCTGGGATGAAAAGTAATAAAAGATCTGCAAATGACGAGAATATGGCATCTTTCAATCCAGCTGTCACTGAAAGGTCTGCAGCAGAGAAAAATGTGAGAAAGCTTCTGTGGTGCGTTCAGGGTCCGATGTGAAATTTTCCCTCTGCAGAGGCAATTCTTGCCTGTCATTTTCAAATGCAGCCAGGTGATTTGGGGACAGCAGAGAAAGCTCGTGAGCGGCGCTGCACTTCTCGCTGTTGCTTTGCAGCTAAACTGCCAACTTTACAGGATCCTGCAGCCACTTTGCCTGCAATAACCACGGAAAGCAGGAGGTTCTAACTGTTGACACAGGAATCCCTGACTGACTGCACAGTGGCTCGCCTTCAAAGCCTCTCTGGGAATAAAACAGCGTCTCTGTGCAGACGTGAACTAAATCCGTGTGCACGTTAATTATCAGGTTGAGAAACGCTGCTAATTGGCCCGCTAGCTTCCCACGCGCGCACGCTCGGGAGGCTGCAGTTTAACCTGCGCGGAGGCAGTGGGAGGTGAGAGAGACCACCCTCCCGGAGAAACGGCACCTTCTGGTGGGCCGAACGGGAGCTGGGGGGAGGGTGGGGAGGAGGAGAACAAAGCGGCCGAGGAGGCTGCAGCCCGCCGCCGCTGTTCCAGCAGCCAATCACAGGCGGCCGCTCCGCGTAATGAGGTGGCGGAGCGCTGCCTCGGCTCACCCCTCGCACCGCCACTCCTCCTCCCGACTCTCCACCCACTGCGCCGCCGTCACGCACCGGGTCGCTTCCCCCGCGGCCGTGCCCCTCTGATAGCCAGGCCCCTCCCTTCCCTCACCCGCCCCCTTTCCCCCCCCCCCGTCCCTTTTTTTTTTTGCTCTTACTCCCCGACTTCCCCCCACGTCTGAAGGAAGCCGCTGGTTTCTCACAACTTACCGTGCTGTTGCAAATTTCCCAATGTGGTGAGAATCACTAAGGAACTGCAGTTGATGCCAGTATGCGCCGATGTGAAACTCAAATGTTTTTATTTTACTTCATCTATTTTATTCAAAAAAACTGAGGGTTTGGCGAGCGTTGTACATTTTAATAAGAGCAGGAACCATTAAAATAAACCTGTGTTTGAAGCAGAGGTCTGATGATTTGTATTGGTTAAAAAGCAATTACATTTAGTCCATTTCATTTACAGTGGAAAATAAGATCGACTGTCTGGCAGGGGTGTGAAACCTAACGGAGGAAGGGAGGAGGACATATATCTGTTTGCAATTAGAGGCAAAAAAAAAAGTCTCAAAGACCAAAAGTAATGCAGGACAATCACAACTTTACGACAGGGAGAAGTGGATTTGCTTAAAAAATAAATAAATAAATAAATAAATGACTAAAAAAAAAAACAAAACCAAAAAACACGCAGCACTTTGTTTTGCCGCTAATGAGTTACATTTATTATGCAGCAGCCCATCATTTATTTATTTATTTATTTTTTTTCATAAAATAGACTGTTTGGCTGAATGCATTATTTATCGCACCGAGAACCAGACGAGGAGGGAGTGGAAATTTACACAAATGACCAGTAAAACTGGCTCATAATTGCTGATTGAGCGCCGGGCCGGGCAGCCGTTGGCATCAGTGGGAAGCAAGAGGTTCAGAATTTGCAGCGGTGCCGTTTTTACGGGCGGGGAAGGAGAGGAGGAGGAGAGGACGGCGGAGGTGTTTAGCATCTATTTTAAGTCAATATGTGCCGGACAGCGAAAAGCTCTTCAGCGACACAGACAGAAAATGCTGCAGCGTATGAATAAATTCATACACACCACACTTTTTTTTTCTTCCTTTTTGTTATTGGGGCTCGATATGCTGAAGCTAAAAATCTGGATGATTTTATTTCATCCTTCTGCAGCCTCGACTTGACGCAGACGTCTCCGCTGTTCAAAGATGCCACAGACACAGTTTCCATCTAGTTCCAGTCTCACTGCCGAGATCTGGAGCGTCGGATCTGATTAAAACAAACAAACAAACAAACAAACAAAAACAAAACAAAAAAACCTCCCTGATAGTTTTAAATTGAAGTTGCTCACAATGGATTTCGAGCCGTGAGCACACAATCCATCCACTAGCTCCAGGGTTGGACTGAATATTTTAAAACCACTGTTCTGGTTGAATATTCTGGACTTTCAAAGAGAAAAGGAAAAAGGAAAAGGAAATTGTAAAATAGGTAGCAGCTTTCCAGTCGGATTGAATTCATCATTCCGTGAGGGGTCGGGGGACTCCTGGGTCTGCAGTCAGAAAAGCACAATGACGCCACGCAACTGGCAACCCAGCAGCCAAGACAGCAGACAGGCTACAGTTGATCCGTTTGTCAGCGCAAATAACGAATCGCACAAAACACACAAGACTGCTCAGGTGACGTGAACGACAACTTGCTGAAGGTCAAAACGAGCGTCAGAATGCGGGAGAAAAGGGCATCTGAGTGACACTGAACGTGTTGAGCATGAGCTGCCGGTCTGACTGTTTGGCAGACTGCCGATGGGCTGGGGTCAGAGGTCAGACTGGACGGAGTGGTTGGAGAGCACAGAGGGGCAACAGGAACACAAATACCCACTGGTGACAACAACGGTCCAGAGAAAAGCATCAGGGAACACACAGCACCTCCAACCTGCTATTAAGGACCTGGTTCCTGCACGGCGTCTCTATAGTGAAGTGGACGGTGAGGTCAGGAAACAAAGGAACGCTCGAGCATAAATGTTTCAGAACAAAACAGAGATGATTAGAAGCACCTGGTGGGAGGTTTGAGCTTCTTCCTCAGGCCGAGGTAACATTTCACCGAGCTGAGTTGGAGGGTCTTCTCTGCTTTCGTAGCCTGGGAGGGAAGAAAGAAAAAAAAAGAAAGAAAGAAAGAATCAACTCAAAACAGATGCCTGCGAAATGTTTTGCATGACAAAAGAAAATGAGCACGTTTAACGAGGCTCGATTTGAGCGCACGAGCTGCAGTGAAGTAACCGTCAGCGCCTGTGAGAAAATTTCTCACCAACGAGAATAAAAGCGTCCTCGGCCTCGGCAGAAAGGAGAACACAATGAGTGAAAACGTGCAGGAGAGTGCCGCTCCGGAGGTAACAGACTATCAATTAAATCGCAGCAACACTTCTACTTTCCTTTGCTCTAATTATACATCACGCTGCCGCCGAGCTGATATCTAGAGAAACACACTGGGCTCAGTCAGCAGCAGCCCTCGCCGCCGCTCTCGCTCCCCCGTCCCTGCGACACTACTTCCCAGAGTTGCCGCACCTCCATCAATTATTAATGCTTGTTCACACTCTTTTTTTTTTTTTTTTTTTTTTTTAACCAATCCCTTGTTTCAGACCGCAGAAATGTGCCGAGAAGAAAAGCCCTCCGGGGAGCCAAGGCCTGACGGTCCCCTCTGAAGAGAACGCAGTGTTCTTATTTTTGTCAGAAAAAGGCAGTGGGAAGTCGGCCGCCGCCGCCGCGTCTTATTTTCCCTCCTTAATTTGGATATTTAGATCCCCGAGATGCCAGACGTGTCAGCCGGGAGAGTGAGGCGGCGAGCGTTTTTAGTCTATGTGCATCGCCGCCGCTCCGACAGACCCCATACGCCCCCCCCCAGCATTTCTTATGCAACCACATAAACTTTTTAACTCCGACTCACACACCGTTTGCATGGAGAGAAAACAAAAAACAAGGAAAAGAGGGGGAAAGAAGAAGAAGAAGAAGAAGAAAATCCTCCGCGGTGACGCTGTGTTTACAGGAAGCTGCGGCGGTGGATTTAGCAGAAAATAAAAGTTTGCTTACTTTAACGTCTCTGTAGAGCAACAGCCTCCCGGCGCTCAGGGACACGTGTTTGTCCTGGAACTTGTGTCCCGACAGCAGTTTGGAGGAGCCGTCGCTGAACTTCAGGCTGCCGCCTCTCGACGCCGGCTTCTGGCCTTCGGGAAGGAAGAGAAAAGATGCGAGCTGATCATCAGCTGCTGCCACAGGCTTTGCAGGTGCCATGTTGTGCCTAGACGTTGTGCTGGTATTACCGTCCTTAGCCCGTCAATAAGAAATGGGCTGGGAGGCTCCACCACTTTTCAGATGGTGTATGCAAAACTGGGAATGAGCCCTTTGTGATGTCACCTTGGCTCTCTCCCAGGTGACTGGAAAGAACCTGCTGGCTCCTCCCACCTCCTGTGACACCTCTTGTTTTAAAAGGTGCCACACCAAGGCGTCGCTTTCAGCAGCAGGCTATAAATACGCTGCTTTCAGGAGCTTTGTAGCGCTTGGGTGATAATTAATCGCGTAAGGCTGCTCCACTGGGTTCCAGGATGAAAAAATAAATAAAAAAAAGATCTTTGAAAAATGTGTTTTTTTTTTGCTGCTAATCTTAAAAGTAGTTGCGAGACGACAGGATGGACTCTTGAAACCCTGACTGACGCTCGAGGCCAGGAGAGAAGATACGGAGGAGCCTTCAGGCCCACTTCTGAAATTCTTTGCGTGTGGTTTTGCCACCATTTGCATACTGCACCTTTCCCATTAGCCCCTGCTCTGGCCTCGGGGAACCTCTTGATGACCAGGAAGGCGGAGCTGGGACAGTCCAAGCCGCTCCACTCCAGCACCTGCTCCAGGACCCGCTCGCTGTGGTGCAGCGGCCGCTCTGGGGACCAGTGGAAGACACGGAGACAGACCAGACAAGGCAGTTCAGACACTCAGAGTCTTGGCAGAACGACAACATCGGAAGGTCTGGGACTAAATCTGAGAAAATTAGAAAAACGAAGCTGCACCCTCCCCCCCCACCACCTCCACAATAACCCCCCAACTTCCACCACGGAGCCGTTACAAATTATCTCCAGCAAATCAGAAAGTGTTTACAAAAGCACACTCATGTGCAAAATAGACCCATTATCTCAGCCTAATTGGTGAACAGGGTACATGTTATCAGGCGGGCAAGAGAAGAAAAATAACTAGATAATTTGTGTACCGCCACCCCTGCTCTGATGCCTCTATCTCCTCTCTCCCCATTTCCTCCCATAACCAGGGGAGGTAAAAAGAGCCACAATGGCATAACTTATTCATAACGGGGGGGCTTATCTCCTCTCTGGGATCTGTGCAGACCCCGGCCATGGAATTAGTTCCTCATTTCCCAACAAATATTAGCTTCCCCCTCTGTTTTTTTCCTCCTTTCTCCCTGCCTATTGTCCTTGATAACACTGTTTATCCACAGCTATCCTCCAAAATGGCTAATTAACGCGCTCTTCTCTCCCCCCAAGCCCCTCCTCTCTCTCTCTCTCTCTCTCCCACCCCCCCTCACTCCCCTCCACGGCTCTAAGCTGCACGTCCCGTCACGCCAGCACCTTCAAAGCAGCCGGGCCGTTTGCTCTTCAGCGTACACATTGCCGGCAAATCAAAATAATCGAAATAAATAAAAAAAAAGTATGCAGACGCTTCAGCAAATACATTGTTTTTTTTTAGGGGGAGGACGGCGTGTCCTCCAACTTTATTATTATTTTTTTTTTGAATGCACGGTGGAAAACAAACATGAGAGGGAGGTGAAAACTCCCGGAGAAGTGATAAAAGAGGAGTGGAGAGCGTAGAGCTCAGCAACTCTGCGACGGAGCGTCGACTTTGACTCCCCCCACACCCCAAACCCCCCCGCATCTGGCAGCCCTGATCAAAAGTGGGCGTGGGCGACACTGGGTGCCGCAAAGGCACATGTTAATGTGGGACGGGGTGGGTCGGCTCCGCAGGTTGGAGGGGGAGGAGGGGGAGGAGGACCATGCCTCTATATGACACATGACGGCGTGGGTGATTAATGAATGTGCATATCATCAGGCAGACGCCACTCGGATAATCTCTGGGCGAGCGGCGGCGCTGGTGGGCGGCGCTTCATTAGCGCTCCGGTCCTCGGCTGAGGGGAGGGGCCGTGTTGCGCAGGAGGCCGCGTCTGAATGATAATGCGCCGCATCAATTCCTCCCCGAGGAGGTCAGAGTGGCAAAGAGCCAACACTCGGTCCCGTGTGACGCGAACGTTCACTTAAAATCATTCATAAAGTTGTGACTTTAACCGCCATGATTACCCACCGCTGGGTTTAATTGGGGCCATCGGGCCGCTCGATGGCCACGTAAAGAGCTGACGGCGGCCGTCGGGTGACTGTCGTGTCACTGACGGCGCCCCCCATTGGCCGCGACGGTTGACAAATGGCTGAACAATGGAGACCGAGGCTGACTGGAGCGACAGGGTGCGTTCGCTTTACAACAGGAAGTGGTCAAAGGTGTCTCTTGTCTGGCCTAATGGTGCAAAGTCAGGGTCGGGATGGGAAATTATCGTGGTGACATCACAATCTCACCGCAAGAGAAAGTCCTGATGACTACTCCATGATAGCTATTGATTGCAAACATAAACAAAAAACAACAACAGAGAAAAGTCTTTGTACCATCTAAGGCCGTGTTTCCATTGGCTCGGCTGTTTTCGGCTCGGTTAGGATGCGTTTCCACAGGCCATGACACGGTTCCAAGGGTTACCATTGTGGTACCTGCTTCCACGGCGTTCCAAGCAGGCTGACCAGGGACCATTGTGGTGACGCTGCACAGGGCAGGGCACTGATTGGTTAAGAGCTTTGACGAAAGCCAAGTGGGAGTCTTTCACTAAAACCAAAAACCACCATTTTTAAATGCCCCACGTGTGGAGTGGGGGCATCATGAAACTGCTTATGAAACTGTAGCACGGGCGAATGAAGAGCTGCAGGAAAAAGCTCAAAGAGAGCTGGACGGACGGAGCGACACGCAATGAAAAAGTCTTCCTGGTTTCACAGCTGGAGGCTGCAGTTCAGCAAAACAGTGTCGGGAGAAATGAACAAAAATGCTGAGCGACTGCCGAGCAAGATGTGTAAGAGTTGTAGTCTGGTGGTGTTTACCAACGGCTCTCTGTCCGTCCGTCAACACTAAGTACTTCTTGTCGTTCCCTCCGCTCTCTCCTCACTGTAGCTTCAACAACAATTAGAGCAGATAAACATTATCCCTACAAAGCCCATCATTTGCATCTCCGTGCGCCCACAACCACACGGAGACACTTGACAGTGTTGCTATTAGTATCACCCCTGCTCTCTGTCATCGTCTTCCTACCGTTTTCTTTTCTTGCTCTCCAATACCTTCAGTATTAATTAGCAGAAATGTCACAAATTTATTTTCGGTAAAACGGGAAAGAAGAGAGGAAAAAGAAAAGGTGTGTGGACAGTGGAGCCCGTGGAGGCCGACTGAGTTGTTCCATTAGGAACTGAATTATTTACCTTTGCCGACAAAGAAAAGGAATTAAGAGTTTCTTTAACTTGATCAAAATAACAGGCTTGTTTAATTTATGCAAATGGTTCGAAAAGCAGTGTTAATTAGAGAGAAAAAGGCTTTTGTGTCGCCATGAGCAGTGTGAGCGAAGGGGGAAAAAAACATTTAAATGTTAATTAGGCAGCAACACAGAGCAGGTGAGTTAGTTCGATTAGAGCGCTTCATGGAGACTCTGAGCACGGACCCCAAGTTTGAGAATTAATTCTGAAGAGAGAGGGAGAATGTTGCCGCAAACATTTGTTCCAAGCGAAGGCTGAACTTTTCTCATTTCTGGGGAGTTCACAGCGAGGACAGAGACGACTGGAGAAGAGCCGCTCATTCTAATGGTGAACCCAAGCGGCCACGCAACACAAAAGATGCCGAAAAACCATGCAATTGCTATTGTTCTAATCCAGGCGTGGGCAAACTACGGCCCGGGGGCCATATGCAACCCGTTAATCTTTTTAATCCGGCCTGCCGAACTTGAAGAAATTATTTTAATAGACAGTAAATTGTAAAATAGCTGTATTTCATCCATGTTTCCAGTGTTTTGAAACTCTTTTCATCCATCCATCCATTTCCCATACCCACTTCTTCCCGAGCTCAGGGTCACGGGGGTCTGCTGGGAGCCTCTCCCAGCTGTCTTAGGGTGAAGGCAGGGTGACACCCTGGACAAGTCGCCAGTTCATCGCAGGGCCACATAGAGACAAACAACCACTCACACTCACATGCACAACTATGGACAATTTAGAATGTTCAATTGACCTCACATGCATGTTTTTGGAGTGTGGGAGGAAGCCGGAGAACCCGGTGAGAACCCACGCAATAAAGGCCTAAACACCGTGGGGCTTCAAAGACACTGATTTTGTTGTAACTTTGCTTTGGTTCATTTTCAATGGACATTAAAGCAACATGTTTTCTACATTTCTACATTTACACCAAAACACTGCACAAAACAATCTGTCAAATTTCAGAACCCATTGTGGCCCCACCAGTGAAACAGTCCCCCCCCCCCGGTCTCATCCCTTTCTTCCATTTTTAAAACAAACTCTGATAAAAAAAAAAAAAAAACATCACTGATAGCCAAAATAAGAGAGAGAATCCAGTCATGCTGGCTGTGTTTAAACACAGGAAGCATGACTGGAAGGATGCTACTGAACACAGGTCCCGGCCCGCTGGCCTCCTGCCTACCCAGCTCTCCGTTCTCAATCACTTCAAACGTCGTCCACGTGTCCTCGGCGTCCGACGAGACGTTCCTCATGCTCAGCGCAGTTTCTGCCACCTCCGCCGCTCGCATGCTGGGCGAGACCTGCAAACGGAAAACAGCCGCTCAAGTTTCGCTCGCAGTCTGCAGATAAAAACCCACATCAGGCAACTGCACTAAGTTCTGACAAAAGATTAATGACCAGATATGCGCTGAAGCCAAAGCGCCTCTTTGACTGTGTCGCTGTGCTGAGAAGACCTTGCGAGCAGCCTCGCTAACCCACAGCTTGCCTGGCAGCCTTGTAAAACCCAATTACCCACACAATAAAATCAGCCGCTTCCCTTGACTGGCTCGCTTTGGAATCATTTCAGCGCTACAAATCCCATCAGGTTACACCACAAACGTCCCGGCCCTATTCTATCAACCACGCCGACGCTCACTGCACCTGCTCTCTCTCACGCACGCACACACACACGCACACGCAAGTTGACGAGTCACTCATGGTACCTTGATTAAACAGCAGCTCCCCGGCTCTTTCTTTTCCAGGTACACCTCGAAGATCAGGTCGCCAGCTGGGGAGAACTAGAGGGGGGAGATGGGAGAGCAGGGTTGAATCACGACACACAACGCAATCGGATTAATTGGCTTCTCCACAGAAGTCAAACGAGCACTGTGTGTTCGGAATCAAAATGGGACAAAGGTGGAGAAAGAGGTTTACGGAGCCCAGAGTCGTCTCTCCTCGATCCGAAGCCGTACAAGCGAGACAATTTCACACCTTTAACACACTTCTGTTGGTTTCCTGCCCACTACTGCTTTTGTTAACTACACTGACAACTGGCCTAAACACACCTAGGAGAAGCCAAACAGCTTAACACCGTTAAACACTCGCCAAACCATTCTAAATTTGCATACGGTCGTCTGCACCTCTGGGATCATCTGCTGGGTGAAGCAGCAGTTGGAGGATATTGAGGAACTTTAATATCCTCTTCAGTGTTGTGTTAAATTCACTTCACCGATATTTCCACCAAGAAACTGTGTCTCCAGCCCACGGGGGTTCAAACTCTCTGACTCTCAGGCCTAATCTGACCCACCTTGTCACATTATGCAGGTCTGGCGAGTCTAAATATTGTTTTAATATTAAATCCCGCACAATGCATGTGGATATTCAGAGCCAGAAAGCCACTTGTAGCCAGTGGGGTTTTTTTTTCCCCAATTGGTGGAAAATAATCCCAAAAGCCCAAGATGAGAAAAGATGATATGGAAGGAAATTTCATAAAAGCTCAAACAAAGTTGACATAAAAACTTTGCGTTTGGTTTGGTGATATTTGTCGTCTGATATTCACTTGAAAAGTTTTGCTCTTTCAACAATGGAATAATGTGGGTTTCCTGGCTTGATTAATTAAATGGATGTATGTTACAATACATGAATAAAGTAGAAGGGTGAAATAGGGGCAACTGGACTTGTTCTTGAACTAAAGAACTGAAGAAGCCTTTAGGATGAAAAGTCTTGAAGATGGCAAGAACAAGTCCAGTTGCTCCAACTGAACCCTCCTACTCTAAGATGACCTGGATGACTGAGAACCTTTACAGACAAATACATGAATAAAATAAATAAAAACAAAAAATATGCCCTTTAAAACAAGTGAACAGGAAGTGTTTTTTTTTTTTCCTTTACTGTACAATCTGGAGCTAAAGCTGAAAAGTGACAATGTAAAAGGTTTCTCCCCACTGCACAGCTGAGACCAGGAACTGGTGTGATTAAAGGGCGGAGCCCCACTTCTGACTCCACTAGCCCTCGGATGACAGACAAATTACAGTCATTGTCTCTCGTGCGCACATATGGAGCCGCCGTCGTGGTTGGGCTAAAAACGCTTTTCAAAAACACAATCCGCTGCATCCATGTGTTGCCGGAGGGGGACGATACAAAGCATTTAGAAAAATGAAAAAAAAAAAAAAAAAGACAGGAAGAAGAAAGAGCAGTTAAACAGCAGAGACCAGTTTTAGAAATGTTTGGAAAGGAACCCTGCAAGTCAAACGGAGATATTTTCTATTTTTATCTTTCACTTTTTTTTTCCAACTCTCCTCAGTCCTCGTCTCTTTGCTCTGGCCTCGGCAGCGGGGGAAAACTATCGATTTTAAAGTGCTACTTCTAACTGGCGAGCCGTGACATCGCCTCACTCCTCATCCTCGGGCTGATTTACTCACTCCCACAGTCGAGCGGCGCCATTCACTGGCAGGGCGCCGGGCCCTCCGCCGTCTTTCCCCGCCTCTTTTCTCTGCTTTTCAGTGGAAGCGGCAGAGGTCACAGCCTTCACCTGCGGGGCCTGAGCCCTGCGAGCGGCGACCACTAAATGTCAAATGCGCACACCGCCTGAGAATCCCAGTGTGAGATCCGTGAGTCATTTGTCCACTTACGCCATTTACCCTGAATCCTCTCCACACTTTCCTGCTGGCTGAGGCCAGACCACCCCGGGCCGCCAACCACAGTTTAAATGCTGTTATCCCAAATAAAAGGTTGCTTGTATCAACCTGAGCAACATGCAACCCTGAAGAAGCTCCATACTAAAGTACAACTCATGCAGACTTTTGAAGTCTCTATTAGATTGAAGGCAAAGAAAACGCAGAAAGACACGGATCAAGTCATCAAGTCATACTGGAAGAATTTGACACTGTCATTGTAATTCAATGTCCAATAAGCTAACTGTGTGTGTGTGTTTAGCTCTGAAGGAGGCAACAGACTCTTAATTCCCCAGTAGCAAACACTTTCATGGCTGTCAAGATAAAACTGCCCTTTTGCTTTTCTCAACTTTCACCAAACAGGTTGAAGGAAACGTTTAGAACCAAGTCGACGCCTGAAAATGACTTAAAGCAAAGGCAACATGCTAAAATGTTAAATCCATACAGTGATGGAAAGATTGTTTGGACATTTGTAGTCAGCCTTACAACTTACCAACCACATGTTGGAACACATCCACGGTACAAGAGTACAAGATCTACAAGAATTTACTTTTCTTATTTAGTCTCATTAACAATAAACATCAAAAACAATTTCAATTGAGTAAAATTGTCCGAAAACTTTTTTCCACTCCCTTTTCCTATTCCACTGGCTTTTCCCTTCACTGACTCACGCCTGTCCTCGGTGGCTGTTCTGCCGCTGACGTCTACAACATTTCAAACACTCACATTCATGTCCATCGCCTGACCGCTGCGTTCCACTTCCACTCAGAAGGCCTTTATTGTAGTTCCGGCTTCCTGTTGAACAGCCCTGCTGCTCCAGAGCAGTGCTGAAAGCCAATAAACAAGGTGGGAGCCAGGAAGAGCTGGCAACCACAACTCATTTTGGATCAGCCCACTTTTCTGAACCAATGTTTTTTTTCTCCGGCATAAAGGTTAACAAGAGGGTGGCGTTTTATTTTTTATTTCTTTTCAACCTCCTCCCACAACCTTCCTTCCTCTCCCACTCCATTTCGTAAGAAAAACCCAAAAACAAACTCCTTCCATTGCATGGCGTTGCAGGGCTCTGAGGTGCGAGTGCGACAGACTGAGCACCAGTTTGTGCTTCCTGTTGGGGTTTTGCCAGGATGGACTCACCGTGGTGTCCTTCTTGTCATTCCAGCGCAGGATGAAGCTGTTCTCTCTCTCCATCTGCTGCACCCTGTCTTCAGTGACCTGATGGAACAAATCACGTGACGCTGCAAAAAAACCTTGGACAAAGGCGAGTTTAACCGACTGAAGACAACTGACAAAGACCTGAGTGGGAAGGGATGCTCTTATTCCAACTCTTTGGGAAAACATCGTCATTGTTTTCAGAGGACAATGTGCTCGGTCAGAGTGCGATGGATGGCGGAGAGGCTTGACTGGGAGGAAATATAGTCAACAGCACCTTCAAACTCCTGGCCAGACTGTGTGTTTGGGCCTGATAATGGGCAGCCTTGACCACCACCGGCACAGAACCGAGGCTTTAATTAGCGCGACGTCTCACTGGCTTCCCCCTCCTCTTGTCTTTGTGTCTTTGTGTTCCGCCGCGTGCATCGACCGCTGTCCGGCTCGCGATTGGCCG
Organism: Nelusetta ayraudi; assembly: GCF_046127955.1. Taxonomy (NCBI): domain Eukaryota; kingdom Metazoa; phylum Chordata; class Actinopteri; order Tetraodontiformes; family Monacanthidae; genus Nelusetta; species Nelusetta ayraudi. The sequence goes on along the minus strand of NW_027466178.1, from coordinate 1,544,570 downwards.
AGCTTAATGGCCGTTTGTCACGCCAGCGACAGCCACCACTTCCTCTCCTCCAAGACGTCGAGAGCGAGACGGCGGCGGGGAATTAGCGACGCCTGCTCTGCGCTCCCTCAAGCCAGGCGGCGCTCCAAGGGTCCCGGTGGCCCGCCTCCTCCTCGCTATCAAGCCCCTCCCCCGCCGCGCCGCGCCCGCCTGCATAGCGGCAGAGTCAAGCCTGTTGTGGAGATTTGGCAGCGGCTATTCTGCTTCCATGATGGTTTTCAGCCACAGAGTGTAAATAACGCAGCCCCAACTTCCCCAATGCAGGACGGTCATGTGACTCGTCCTTGTTTCCCTCACCGTCCTGAACCTCATGCAGCAGCAGGAGCAGCAGCAGCACTACATGGGAAGTGTTGAAGACGTCTCAGCCACACGGCATCTTCCTCAGTCTATTACTCAATTGATGAGTTTGTTTAAAACACAGATTTCCATAGTTGGGAAACAGAAATGAATTATTCATCCATTAAAAAGATGATCCTCCACAAACTGAAACTACTTCAGTTTCCAGCTCGCCACACTGTCGCCGGAGGTTCTGGTGGCATTGTCTGATCCAAGAGGCTGTTCTGGAGTTTTGCAGAGGAAAAGAACTCCAGCAGCTTCCAGGCCACAATGACTCACCATGTTTGCAACAGTTAACATGAACCTGGCTTCTATCCAGGAAGCTGCAGTGGATGTTCATGTCACCCTTGGGTGAAGTTCTGCTTCACACACAACACAAGTGAAATGTGAAACTTGTGTTGTAAAAAAGGCACCGGAGCTTCTAGTTCTGCCGGCCCCCTCTGACTTTGATATTATCATGCCTTGACTATGAAAATCTACCTTGTAGACCTCATCATCATCGTCATCATTATCAGCATCCAAAGTCATTCAAGGCAGCTCTGTAACATCTATCCAGCTACAAGTGAGTTCAAATTAGCGTTTTTGGATTTGCACGCTTCCTCCCCAAGACATCTGTTGCTGTATTTGACAGTTGATTGTAGCAGCTGAGCAGATTGACACCTCATTAAGGGATCGGTCTGCCAGTAGAAGCAACTATGCAAAGTCGGCAGGTGTGCTATTAAGTTGTTGGGAATTGATTCTGTAAACGTATGAAAATATTTGACCAATTACACAGCAGCTGGTATCGCGAGTGAGGCTAATGATGGCTAGCCCGCGGCCGGGTGGCTCAGGCAGCATTTCAAAAAGCTTGAGACTCACATTAAAGAGCGAGATGTAGTTGCTGATGAGGTCCTGGACCACGCTGGCTTCCTGTGGCGTCTGTCCCCGGGTCTGGAACAGGCAGGAGGAGAAGACGCACGCCAGTTTTTCGCTGGGCATCTGGTTGAGATGGGAGCACTGCTGGATCCTGCGCAGAAAGAGTTGGCTGTTTATGAAGGATGCAAAGGCTGCAAATCCGAGAACAATTAAGTGCAAGTGTCTGTCAAGACAGCAGAGTGTTTCTAGAGGAAGAATGCCAAGTGCTTGTAAAAGTACGAGCAGCGACTGCAAAGGCTGCACAGTGTTTGTAAAGGATGTATAATGTTGATAAAGCATGCAGAATTGTTCTGAAGGATGCAGTGTGTTTGCAGAGGATGAAGAGCCTTTATAATGGATGTAAAGTGGCTGAAAAGGATGCAAAGAGTTTTTCCAGAATGCCGCGTTTGTAAAGGATGCAACGTGATTGCAAAGCAAACGCTGTTGTAAAGAGTGAGATGTGTTTCCAAAGGGGGAGAAAAAGTGTTTATCGTGATGTGAAGTGATTAAAAACGATGCAATGAGTTTTCCTCAGGTATCGCTTCAGCAAGTTTGTAAAGGATGCAGTGTTTGTAAAAAAACAGGTTTTTGCACAGGTAGTAACACTTTTGTAAAGAACGCTAAATGGTTTTGCATGATGCCAAGTGTGAAGGATGAAATGCATTTGTAGAGGGTGAGTATTTAACATCTTGAACCTGATTGCAAGGGTGCAATGTTCACGTAATTTTCCCGACATACATAGCAGAGGGGATTGCTGCGTTCTGCAGGGTGTGCTGCCCTGCAGGCTGCACGGAAGCACGTGCACGCGACTGTGGTACCTGTACAGATGCTGCAGCAGGGCTTCGAGGGTCGACCTGTTAATTTTCGGCAAACTCTGGATAAATGTGGAGTACTTCTTCACTCTCTGCCTCTCGTCCTTTTCATCTGCGGAATCCACACAGATAAAAAAAAATAAATAATAAATCAGATGAAGTGGACGTTGGAAGCACAAAAGGAGGTTATTTTCTGTTTAAATCTTTAGGAATTTAATTAGGACAGAGGCAAATGTTTCTCTGTTCTTTCTCCACAGGTTGCTACTGAATATGAATGAATGCAGCTGTTCATCCACGAACCCAGAGCTGAGACCCAGTACGGATACAGCTCCTTGGTCAGCAGCGCGTCCTCCGACTGAGACAGGAAGCTCTTCAGGGTGTCCGCCACCTCCTCCAGGTGGCGCTCCGACTCCCTCAGCTTCACGTTCCGGGCGTCCCGGGTGAACTCGTCCAGGAGGAGGGCCACTCGCTCGGGGTCACCCGACCTCTGGTAGACCCCCTGCTGGCACAAACCTGGACGCGGACAGAGAGGAAGCCTCGTCGTTTCATGTGCGAACACATTAAATGCAGACGTGGCGTCGCGACGTGTCTGCGACAGTTTGTTTGATCGCGTGGGATCCTGGGGAGACCACCGCTGGGAAGGCAGCAGATGCGGAGCAGGAAGTTACACAAGTAGATTTAATGCAAATTGCAGATGCAACGGAACTGGCTCAACTTGTGCATTTGGCTTCAGTAGAAGTGCTGCATTTCGGCTGGATGCTGCAGTGCTCTTTACACTGCCTCCAATGGCTCACCATGTACTGATAAAGCACCAGGTACCATGGCTCACACATTCTGAGGATAGAAGAGACCTTTTTTTTTTCTCTTAAAGGAGGAACTTTCTTCCAGTTTATATTATGCTGCCACTCACCGTACTGGGTGACAAAAGCAATACAGCTGTCCACAATGATTGGGACGCCGTTCTTTGTCAGCTGTTGGTCGCCGAGGGCGTTGCCGTCCGTGCCGGCGGCCAGCGTGATGGCCGAGTGCCACAGCGCAAAGTCCGTCTTGCTGAAGCCGTGGATGTAAACCGTCCTGGAAATGAAATCAGGGGATTCCTGAGTGGCATTTAAAAACCATAAGGAAACAAAAGTGGCTTGTGTATTTTGTGGGGGCAAAAAACAAAGTCAAATGCTGCCAAGTTATTAAACAAACAACCAGCAAGATTAAAGGAATCCAAGTAGCGCTCCGACGTCTCCTAACAAGCACCGGTTCCCCCGCGAGGTTTGATCAAAAACACACAAACCAAAAGCAATTAATGGCGTAAACAAGACTTGTACACTGCTGTTGGAGAGAAAGGAGCCTTAAACTGTTGACTCGGGCATCGTGACGTCCCCCCACCCAAACCCCCCCCGCCCCCATCTGAAGAAAAATAAATAAATACACAGGCAGTCTTTCAGTCTTGCAAGGCGTTAATTACCCTCGATGGTTGCAGTCGGTGAGGTGTTCACACTAACGAGACAAATGTTGGAAAATAAATTAATAAATAAAAGCCGTCCCAGCTGCATAACGCATGTTGTTGTTTCACACTGCTAATTAGGACACTGCGAGGGGTACCTGCCCACCCACCCCCCGCCTCCTCATTTCAAAGATGGACATACCTTCTGCCCTGCACCATCAGCAGGACTTGGATCTTGTCCTCACCTTCCGTCTGTGTGGAGACAGCTGAGAGGTGGAGAGGGAGAAGAGAGATTGCAACAGGCATGTGTGTAAATATACATGTATATATGTATATGTATATATGTATGTATACACATATATATATATATATATATATATATATATATTTCTATATATGTATATATATATATATATATATATATATATATATATATTTCTATATATGTATATATATATATATATATATATATATATATATATATATATATATATATATACATAAACACACAAAAAAGCACCTAGGTAACTAGGTAACAATAGGAGATGCACTGCACTCATCTTGCGCGTAAAGGTCTCACTTCTCTCAGTAATCATCGCTCTTTGAAGTCGTCCCGGGAAATAATGTGACGCATAATATGTCTAGACTGATCAGACTGTTTCATTGAAAAGCAAGATGAAAAGTAAACACGCCATACAGCGGGAAATGTCAAACGGATCTGATTAGACTCAACAGCGTCGTCTTTTCATAATGGATGGATACACACTACCAGTCAAAGGTTTGGGCACACCTTCTCATGCATTTTTTTTTTTTTTTTGTCTTTTAAAATTTTCTACAATGCAGATAAATACTGAAGACATTAAATATATGAGCAAGATATATGTAATTATGCAGCAAGGAAAAACATGTTAAATAAATAAATAGATATTCTTTTTGTGAAATGTGGCTATTTTGAAGAATTTAAATAAAACGTGTTTGAGTTATTTTACACTTTTATTGTTTCCTCTATAATTCCATGTGTGTTCATACGTAGTTTTGATGCCTTCAGTGTGAAACTGCAAAGTCAATAGTCATGAGAACGAAAGAAAAGACATTCAATTCATAGTGTGTGTCCAAACTTTGCAGCAGAAACTGTGAATTTTTTTGTTGTCATTGTTAGGAACCATCTTTACTGCAGCGGCTCAAACATGCAGAAAACCATCTTGTGTGCTGTAAAGCAGCACCGAGTCAACAAGCACCAACACAACACCAACAGCAGCAGAGAGGAAACACTAAAAATACACACCGGGCCCTGCAGTTGAGTCACGGATCGCCTAGCAACAACATGCATCAGTTTTTTCTTTTTTCTTTTTTAATATCACACTCAGTTTTCCACTGGTTGTTTTGAAGAATACATTTGAAAACGTAGGACAGCTCCCACAGTCCACTAAATTAATCTCAAACAAATACGTTTTTTAAGTAAATCTTTCAAAAGAAAAAAGAATCCCTTGAGTCTGATGGTCAACTCTGAAACCCTCTCGTTTGTTCCCTTTCAAACTGCCAGGAGGTTCAGCAGAGCAGGCAGTAAAGACCGATGAATCTTGATGGAGGCTCTAAACAGAGGGCTAAATATGCTGCTTTCTGAACACTGACAGTGTTTGTCTCTGCATTAGTAATGGTATGAAGCTGCTTCACTCCAGTCCAGAATGATAAACTACTAAAGTTCTGAAAATAGGCAGACAATGTAACCTTTAAAATAATTATAAGACGTTTTTAGACCAACAGTCTAATCTTTGTGGAAGGTTATTTATTTGGCATTTGCATAAATATCTGACATTTAAATATAAAGGTCTTCACCTTTAGTCTCAGGTTAAAGCGAAAATTCTAATTTCACTATTTTCCAGGAAAGATTTAACTAAACTTTATTATTCCCCAAAAACAAAACAAAGCCAAAAAAAAAAAAAAACATAATGACTGTCTAAATTTTTAGTCAGCAACTGCAACTATAGCAGCAGGAAAAACTTAGTCACACAACAAATTGAAAAGTTAAAATAAAAAGGAAGAAGGAGTAAAAATAACAATTCTAATGGGAAAGAAATACAATGTTTAAGCCTTTCAACTGCAAGTAAATAAAACAATGACAACAACAACAACAAAACAATTAATCCCCCAAAGTCTCTTTAAAGAAATGATTTCCTCTTTAATTTCCTTCCTGATGTTGGGATGGGGGCGCGAGCGGAGGCTTTTTCACTTTACACCAAACGAGAGGAAGAAGAAAGGAGGGAACTTCAGAGGTGGGCATCGACTTGAGAGGTTTATTAACGCCGTTATCAGGGGAAACAGTTGTCATCGCCGCCGAACAAGCACACAGCGGCCCTCTTTCATCCGTCCTGCTGGCTCGGCAGGGAACTTTTTATCCCCTAATATGCTTGTGTGATAAGGACAATGTTCCCTCTGTTAATTTAGACCTGGAGGACGTTGGCTTCGTGTTTTTGTTTCCTCTAATAAATCAGGCCGATTTAAAGTGTGGCAACACCCCGTGCACTGATGTGCTGGGTGTTTTCATTTATATATTTATTTTAACTTTGACACGTATTGATGACTGCTGAGTGCTTAACGCAGACGGCAGCTGTTTTTGGACAGCAGTATATAGTAATAACTACTGAAAGCTGAACAATAGTAAAACAATGATGAACAATGTGAAAGCCCCCCACAGCATTTCAAATGTCTCAGTTTGCCCCCTGGTGGTCTGCTGCAGAAAGGCATACACGTCTTCCACTCAATAACTAAGAGGCACACGTGATTTGAAGTACGTGTAGTTAGGTTTTTATAGAATAGTTTTTAGGATTTTTTTTCAATTTATTTTACTGTTAATTCCAACTTTGCTGCTATTAAAAAGCCATTATATTGAATGAGCCCTTCCCCCTCTTCCAATGCTGCCACAACTGAAGTGACATTTTCACTTGTCACAGCGACCATCATCATCATCTCAACTTCATCAACTGATGTCTACATCGACACATCAGGGAGATGATAAAGTTCACACGGAGGATTCCAAGACAGAGATCAAGTACAAGCTACTTTTTAACAGTTACGGAATGATTTGCTCAGTGCTACTGATTAAACAAAAATGTGCAGTGACAGCAGTAACTCATCCTCACTGCCGGCCCTTCATTTTACCGTTTTATGCAACGAGAAGTAAGAAAGTTTTCAAGACGAAAAAAAAAAATGAAATCAAATTACTGTTGGCAGCCTCATTTAGTTTTGCATGTGAAATGATTCACCATCTCGCCTGCAGTGCAGTGACTGTATTAATCTGATATTTAGCAGTCGGTTATTACCCTAAGTACATTAACCTAATAAGAAATCGGTATTGTCAATCCTTCAGTACGTTTTCATTTTGAAATGACCATGAATCAATTGTGGAAGCTCCGTCTGAGCTGTGATTACAATCGTACAATTTTAATGGCCCTCGGCGTGGACACGCTGCAATTTGAGCAGGGAAGGTGGCGGTCGGCCGTCTTGAGCTAATGAATATCTTCATTTCAAGAAGAGTGGGCAGGCAAAGCACTTGTTCCATATTTTTTACTATTTAGCCACTGGCTTAAGAGACATCCAGTGGGAAAATTGTACCAAACCTCTCTGAAGATAAGATGCCCCGTTTTATTATTTTTTTTTATTTAACGACTGTTCATTTTCCATTTTTTTTTTTTTTTTTTCTTGCCCTGTGACGGGTTAATGATCAGCCCACTGTGTCTTCTCATTTTCCTGCTCATTTCACTTTGGTCCAGTTCATTTGTGTGGGGGACATCTCGGCATGAAACACTAGAACAAGATCAATCCTCCCTTACAAGCACGGCGGGGCTGCCAGCGGGCCGTGCCAACACTTTTCAGAAAGCACTCTCTATTCATCTGTGTGCATATATAGTTTGTCAACATTATTTCTCAGCCACCCAAAAGTTGGAAAGCTGGAAACAGCCTTGCAGTGCAGATGAATTGCAGGGATTCAGCCGGTGTAACGGCTGTGTGGGAGCAGCCAGTGTCCAACCACTTAAAGCATCAAAACAATAGTCAGCCAATGGTAAGAGCTGTAATACAATTGCTCAGTGTGGAAAGCTACTACTGTCTGTGTTAAAAGTGCATATAAGAAAAATATGCAGTCGGTGTAATTGCAATTGACTATAAATAGAAAAGTTACTTTTTTTGAACAACTGTATTTATTTAACTTTACTTTTCAACTTCATTTTAGATTCAGTTTTGGTCATGACAGCACCTGCTGCTCACTGAAAAAATCACCAGAAAAACAGCAGGAAAAGTCTTTAGAACACTAATCATTTTTTGCAAAAATAGAAGCTGGAGGGTCTGAAAAAAGTAGCGACAGAGTTGCTAAATTGGCAACATTGGCAGGGAGACGTCCACTAAAACTGCCAGGAGAAAACAAGGAAGAAATACAGTTTGCTTGGGCTTTCGATGGAGCTGCACAATGGGTTAGCGTGGACGTCACAGAAGCCATTAATTAGCAAGTTCGGAGAAAACCATCAAGAAAATAACAAAACAAATTTCACAAAATCCTTATTTTGAAAAGAGCAAAATTAAAGGAGGAAGACGCTGCCAGGTGTAACTGGCAGGCTTTTCTCTATGCTGTTGTGCACTATTGTGAGCAAGCTCTGTTGGTTGGACTTGCTGTGCAGGCAGTGTTATGCCGTTACTTTCTTTGTAATGCAGAGTGGAACTATTAAAAGTGAAATTGTCCTCAGTTTGTCTGCGTTACCACTTTGTTTCGTTTTGTTTTTTTAAATTATTTGGCCCGTGCAATTTTGAGCTTCTACACACACAAAACAAAATCTGCTTATGCCACTGATTGACTGTGATGGAATATGCGCATGTAAAGACAAACAAAGTAGGGGCAGTGAAGGATGTTGCCACTTTAGTTCTCACTGGCTTTGGTGGAAGTTTAGTCAGATGCCACAATGTATCAGTGGCAGACGTCAAGCCAGGCAAAGCTGACTCATCCGCTTGGAATGCCTGTAATAGATGTTCTTGGTGCTCGGCCTCCCTTTCCCCACTGTTTTGTAAGGGCTGTTCAAGAGATATGAAAAACACAAAACGTTGCGTGTCAATGTCGGAGTGTTTGTACACAGAAATGGTGACATCAACCTCCGACATTTAAAGGGTCGCGTTTTTTGTTGTTTTGTTTTGTTTTTTTTAATTCACAAATTGTGTAATGACGAGAAGAAACAGCGGCTTTAATTGAGACGTACTTCACCGGATCTCCCTTGCTGTCGCACACCGACACCCTTTATGTGTCACAGCGGAGAAAATAGTGGCTAATCCCGTGTCACAGCCTGTGATTCCTCAAGTCATCCTCTCAGGGGCCCCGGAACCTGCTGGAGGAGACTCCACGGCTGTGACAAATATGGTTTAAGAGAGGAATCAAACACCGGCCGCAGGTGAGGAGAAGATTCGATCCGAGATGGAGGGCAAAGGGATTAAAAAGTATCCGCTAATTTGCTCTCCTTTTCCATTTGACACAATCAATTAACCTGCCAAAGTGGGCGTGACCTTCGGCCATGACCAGAAAGTTCCCCCGAATTGGCCACGCTGACAAAAAAGAAGCGGTGGGTTTGCTAGTAAAGTGGACAAACTGGAGATAATTCCTCCGAGTGGGCAGCACTGGTAACGCTGCCAGCCCACCACTGCTGTACTGGGACTTTATGTTTTTTTCCTTTTCGGGGTTTGGTTTTTAATGCCAGACATTTGTCGGAGAAAACATTGGAAATCCTCCAAACTCAAATGTCTTCTCGCGAGCAGCGCCGCCGCCTTTCCCCTCACTCACTTCCAAGGGACCATCTCCATAATGGGAAGACTAAGTTGACCAATTAGAGGCGAGATGTGTTTAATGGAGTGAGGAGGCGACACCAGTTGCTCGCGCGCTGCCTCTGACATCCTTTAGCAGCTATAAACGCCCTTAAAGAGGGGTTGTCATGGGTAGTGGCTTCCTGGAAATGACGCCTTACATCAAACTGGCTGAGGATGAAGCAAGAGGCAAAAAAAAAAGGAAAAGAAAAACAA
>NW_027466178.1:1460000-1530000 GCF_046127955.1 Nelusetta ayraudi | reverse complement strand
GGCACGGCGCCGTCAAGAAAAATAGCAAAATATGGCAGTCGTAAAGCGCTGATGGCTTGTGCTAAACTGAATGATGTTCACATCAGGATTATGCTAATGGGCCATATGATGAGGCAGAGCCGCGGTGCACAAACACACACGCGTCAGCTTGGTGTGGAGCAGCTCTGGAGCTCTGTGACCAACACCTGCGGCTAATGGCAGTTTAATTGGATTGGAAAACAAGAGGAAGTCATTTCAATTGTCTGAAATGTCGCGCGTGTCCTTCACGGTCTAATGTAATAGGCACAAACTAAATATAAATTGAAATACAGCAAACAAACAAAAAAAAAAAGTAAAAGAAGTGGTTGGAAGTAACGCAAATGCAGAGGGTTGGACGAACATCTCGAACAGCTCTGGCATCCTGCTGAAGGCTTTCAAACAACTGAAGGCTTTTTTTCTTTCCTTCTTTTTCCTTTGCTTAACAATTGGATGTTCGGGAAGGTTCGCCAGCGAGCGGCAGTTGACGTGTGTTCATTCGTACCCAGCTCCAGTCACGGTCTCCGTGTTGCTAGCGGCCAGGCTAACGACCTGGGTGACGTCCACCCTGCTGATGGCGGCGGTGCTCCGCTCGCTGTCGTAGAAGCTCAGGAAGCCGCCCTCCAACGTGCACCAACGGCGGCTCATCTCTGAAAAAAGAATTATGTATATAGATATTGTCAGAGTAGTAGAAATAGTAGTAGTAGTAGTAGTTATAAGTATTTTTCCACTCAGGAATAGTATCTGGTTGGGTCATTGAATGGAAATTAAGAATGGGCGGAGTCATTAGAACGTCACTCACTGGATTGTGAATGTTTGTCAGCACCAACTTGAGTTTCAGGTTGACTTTGAAACCGCAAGACTTCACATTTAATTACATTTTTAACGAGCGATTTAGTCAAAATAAAAAACATAAAAACAGTGAGTAAAAGTACAAATGTTGTGCTCTTTTCCACCACTCAAAACATAAAACCTGAATAACGACATCTCTGATGCCAACCTCCTGCCTCCCCCACTCAGAACCAAGCACTGTATTATTAAAATGCATTATTATTATTATTATTATTATTATTATTATTATTATTATTATTATTATTATTATTCCCACATGTCAGCCAATCAAGTCCCACTCGCGCTACCAGAGAAAACACCTGCAGTGCATTACAACTTCTCCACTCTTCTCCAGGAAAGATGCACCTCCACTTCCCAGAGGAACGACGCAACAATAACTTCCTCTGATCACGGAAACGGTTTTGTGCTCCGATCTGAAGCCGTTTACAAGTATTTATAGCTCATTGGCAAACACTGTGTCCTCCCGTGTGCACGGTGCAGCTATAGGATTAGCGCCACGCTGCCTTTCATCTGCACGTTGATAAAGCGGCACAAATTGGCAATTGTTTGGTGAGTCAGACAAAGGCATTAATCAGAGACTGGCGGGTTAGTGATTAGTTTGAGAACAATGAGCGCCACTCCAGCCTTATTAAATGTCGATAATGACTCTCCACAAACAGCAAACGGCACTGCTGAGAAATCAGTAAAGGGTTTTGAAGATTAGGAGCTTGTGCACATTCTGCTACCCTGCGCTGTTGGACATTGAAAGAAAAATGACAGCAACAACACGCGTCGGTAAAGCTGCCCAAAAGGCACATTTAAGCTGGAGAAAACAAGACTGGCGTTGTTTTAGGTGAATCACCGCACAAGACGATTTTATTTTTTGTTCACAGGATGAAGTTCCTTCTGTCTTTTCTTACTAATTATCTCGTTGGTTCTTTTACCTCAGACATAGAGTCGAAGGTTTTTATTTACCCGACGTGTTTCGGCGTGTTCCTGCACCTTCGTCAGAGTGTCGCGTCACTGTGTCACACTCTGATGACAACGCTTTGTGTTGTCGTGTAAATTTGCAATATTTTACTCACTCTCAAAATCTCTTTCGCATGACGTTGTGCACGATGGAGTGTGATGCAGATGGAGGAGCTGTCAGACTAAGTCTCAGTGCTGATTCTTCCCACTGCTTGAATCTAACAGGAGTTTTTGCCAAGTGGTCATAAAAGTTGGCTCATGGCAGACTCAAGCGAAACTGTCTGCTTGAGTCTTTTTGAATTTTTGTCAGACTTGTGTGCACCTCTACAACTGAACAGCAGTACGCACTTTGTAGAGCCTGTAGCTTGGCGCTGAGGTTATCTATTCATTTTGGGTTGACGTGTGCAAAGTTAAAGTCGGTCATCACCACAGTTCATCTTCTCACCAGTGATTTTCCTCTACCTCGGCCATAGCTGGCGCCTTTACTTCCCGTCCTGAACCTCATTTTTGTGGGTCAGTGAGAGTCACAACCGCAGACCAGCTGCCGGCCAACTTTAATTTGAGCCGACACACTTTGAGGACAGTCGGATCGAACCAAATGTCTACGAAAGACACGCAAAACAAATCCAGGAGTTGAGAAACTCAAATTGGCCGACAGACTTCCATCGACAAACATGATCTCAGCTGGAAAACGCACACATCGTCTTTCATTATTGTCTGACTGTGCGATTTCCATACCCGATGAGCGTGAAGTTCACGAGCACGTACCTAATTTTAGGATTTTCAAAGTCGCCGCGCCATCTGGTTTTTTTTTTCTCTCTCTCTCTCTCTCCCGGCGCGGCAACAAAACAGACACGCAGCCCCTCCGCCCCCTGTCGCTCCTGACTCCAAAGTTTCCACTGTATTTGTCTCATGAATATGTTAATTGTGCATTCTTCTCTCCGCGCACGTGTGATGCTTCTGAAGGAACGGATATAGTTCCAGTAAATAGATAAATAAATAAATAAATGAATAAATAAATAAATAAAGAGGCCTCTACAACTGACTGTTAAAAGACAACGATGTGATAAGGATGGAAATGGAGGATGTCAGTTTTGCTCTTTTCTACCTGGCGCCCGCTCCTCTCCCAATGGCTCTTCATGCCTCTTCCCTTTTGTCTTCTCCGACTTAAAATGAGTGGCGAAGGAAAAAAGACACAGCCAAACACTGTGGACGTGACTCCCGCCCAGCCGCCGAGCAGCCGGCGAGCAGCCGGCGTCTTGTTGCCTGCCGTGGCATTTAGAATAAATTCTGTTCTTCTGACCCCACTTTGCTTGAAAACCCGGCAGCTAAGAAAACTGTCGTCTCCGTCTGAAACCAACATTGCACATGGAAGTGTGTGTGTGTGTGTGTGTGTGTGTTACCAGAAAGAAAGTGAGTGACTCTGGTATTTAAAGTAATTACCAATCCAATTTATTTGACAGGCCACAGTGTTGTAACGCACTTCACTTGCTTTGCAAATGTGCTAAGTTTTGTGTGTGTGCGTGTGTGTGTGTGTGTGTGTGTGTGTGTGTGTGTGTGTGTGTGTGAGTGTGTGTGTGTGCTGTAAATGTCATGTCCATCATTTCCCCAGCGTAGGTGAGTTGACTTCCTGTTTTGCACTGCATCCTTCCTCCTGTCCTCCCTCTAATACAGTGACTCAGTTGTTTGATTTGGGCCGTCTGAACCCCCTCCGGCAATCATCTCATGAAAGAGGCCCACATCATTTAGAGAAGTGAAGTCAAGTGCTGCTTAAGCTGTAATGTCAGTGATCACCCACACATTTGGCTTGAAAAGCCTCCCTGTGATTACAGAAGTGACCGGGCCCTTCAGGACATGGACAACATCCTGTTGATATTAAACCCCGGGCGGCGGTCAACACAGTCGGTATCTCTTCACTTGCTGACAAGTGTTTGGTGTTTACGCCGGAGCCCCCCAAAGTGATGAATGCACTGAGGGTAGCTGCCCATGAGCAACACAGTATGGTCGAACATTTGGCCATTTTAAGTCAGAAATCACTTTAGGTTGAGCTGTCATTGAGAACGAGTGATGGGAAACTATTTTTTTTACCGCCTGGAGTTTATATGAGCTCACCAAGGAGAATCGCATTGGTGAGTCATCCGAGCCAAGCTCCGCCCACCTCATGGTCAGCTGTCATAGCCTACCGCTAAAACCACTGATTTGAAATTGGAAAATTATCCAGTTTGTGAATTGTCAATTCTAAAAAGGAAAATGAATTATTTTTCTCTTATTCCCCCCCTTTTTTCTCAAGAAATGTGTTCATTTTGTGAGTGGGAGCAGCATCCTTGGAGCAAGTGAACTATTTGTTTGTTCACAGCTCAGCCTCGGCGAACTGTCAGAACCTCTACTGCGGACTTTGGATCCGACTGACGAGTCAGTCACGTTCTGCAAGCTTCTCTCAGCTTCCCACAACTTATTTTGTCAGTTTCGTTTCTTAACAACTTCAATTTGGTCCGTTATTCAGACGCTTAAAATGTCTTCAAGTCAGTGGCAAATACAATAATAAAAGAAATCCAAAAAACAAAATTCTACCCAAACGACAAAATAGAAATTTGCGAGTGACGTAACAGCCGCCTTTGTTTCTTTGTTGCTCTGAGAAGGACTCAAATAAAGCGTGTACGTCCGCGAGGTCACTGCACGATTAAACCTGTCAGAGGAAGCAGTCATCCGGTGACGAGCGCTCGCAGGAGACGCTGTTTCATTTGGTGGGTTCACCAGGCGAAACTCTCGGGAGCTCGTGGTCAAGGACGTGTAAAGTCCCACTGGGTGCCCGAGTTGAAAGATGTAAATGAGGTAGCTCAAACGTCCTAATGCATACCAAATATTAATAGATCTAATTTTGGCATTGGCGAATGTGGCAACTGCATTCCAGTCCTCCTTGAACAATGTCTGAGGAAAAGAAAAAAAACCTCTTATCAGTGTGGTAGGAACAGCCAGGGGAGAAAAAAAATGTTTTTAATTTCCTCTGAAGTCCAAGGAGAAGGACATTAAAAGTCCCACTGTGAGTTTGGAGGCAAAATTGCTCCGGGATCCTGAGTCCGGACCGCGTGGACACAAGAATGGGCTCGCTACTCGGCTGGCCATCTTTCTGAAGAATTATCCTAATAATGGGGCAGCAAAAACCCAGAGGAACAGCAGCATGAGGTGTTAGCGTGCGGAGGAAGCGGAGGATTTGGAGGAGGCAGGGATTAAAAGGCGGTGGAAGGTGTGGAGAGAGTACAAATGTCATTTCAGGCACGGCCATCTCTTCCTTTGGCCCTTCGGAAACTCGGGAGGAGTACAAGGTTATTTTTGCGGCCTGGTTCAATGGGACCGTATCGCCGGCTTTCAGAACAAACGGCGAAGTCAGGAGGAGAAAGAGTCATTGATACTGCGCTGTAGATGTCAAATCTACCGTTGGCTCAGATGACATCTGGGCCTCGAAAAGACATGAGGGGAATCACGGAAGGAATTCACTGAGCGACCGTGCTGAATTTGCGGCACCAGTTATTTCCTCAAATGTCTTTGGGTGCCATTGAAAAATATCTCCAAGAAGGGAAAACTGACTTTTTTTTCAAAGAAAAATCCCCTTTTTCCTCCTTTGTTTGTGGTGCAGCGTTTTCTTGGCGGGCGGGGCCGCACCGGCGCCCAGACGAGTGCCGGCACAATGGGGGGAAACAATAGCGCTTGATTTACAATCAGGCAGCTGCGTCCACTGCCAGCTGTTTCCCACACGCAGCAGTAGCGGCGGTGGCGGCGGCGGCTCGGTGGGAGCCTGCAACCAGCCGCTGGAGACGACGATGACGGAAGCCGACCGTGCTACAAGCCTCCACTTTCTAAATTGGGCCAATTAGTTCGCATGGCGAGAGCGCTCCCCGCAAAGCAGAATTAGCGCGCTTCTTTTTCCTTCCCTTTTTCTTTTAACCCCGTCTCCCATTTTGCGAGTCTACGTGTGTGCGTGTGGTGTTTTAAATGGACTTTCGTTCCGAGGTCCATTTTTAAAATGGCAATCTTTGCTCGGACTTTTTCGACACTGCAGGGAAAGCCAATTCTAAATGCATTTATAAAAAATAAAATAAAATAGCAGCCCCAACCTGCAAAATCTCCCTCCCACCTCCCTCCCTCTCTCGCCATTCCGCCAATCTTCTGCCTATCTCGCCATCAGACTAAAATATCTGCGATGAAGACATCTGCCGGACAGCTTGTCGGGGGGCTGCAAATGGAAATGGAGAAACTGAAGGGATCTGAACGATCCGCCGGTGCCAGATTTACAGCCCACTCCATTACAGGGGGGAATAGACAGATATGGCGTCGGATAGGGAGGGGATAGGGGAGGAGGCGGGGGGGGCGGGGGGGGGGCAGACACTATCTGCCATGTATTTCTGGCCCGAGCAACAGCAGTGCTGCTCAGTCGTTAAGGCAGGCGGCAGCCGCGCAGTATTGTGAGCAAAGATGGTCCAAAAAGCCCAGCAGATTGAGACAAATAGTTTGAGACGGCTTCCAAGAACAGCACAACTGTGAGTGTTTAGGGGGGAAACGGCCATTACACGCTGGTGATTGAGCAGTTGTTGTTGTTGTTGTTGTTTTCCTTTTTTTTTTTTGACGATGACACTAATTAGGGAGAAGGTTGGCTGATGCCGAATATATGAAGCTGATATGATGATACCCATAACCACACACTCCAGGTGTCATTTCAACTTACAACTTCATTCATTGCTCATTTTCTGTTGCCCCTACTTAATTTATCGCTTGTATTCATATTTTCATGCGTCGCTCCAATGTGGATTCATCAACCTGCGCGAGCAAAACCGCTAAAACCTTCAAATGAATAAATCTGGATTTGTGAATAACATAAACAAAGGGTGGCGGTGCACTTAACACGAACAGCATTTAGAATCTCACTGAACACAAAACCTGCAGACATTTGGCCTTGCCCACTTGTTTCCTCACTCAGTTTTTTTTTTTATTTTCCAAAGGCCAGTAAGTGTCGGCACCGGCGCCGACTCACTGTGTCAGAATTAAAAACAAAACAGTTGTCTCTCTTTTAATAAGTCATATCTGCCACCGTGTGTATTTTTTCTTTACTTTTTTTATGGTGAAAACCTGAACTTTGGCTGTGCAGAGGCACACAGCCGAGAAACAGTAATAAAACTCAGATTTGTACCCTCAATAAAAGTGTAGACAACAGCCTCTCCACTCCCACCGTCTCCTCCATCAGTGAGTTACTGTCACCAGGCGACAAACGGGGAGGACAGACAAACCTGATGAGAAACAATGCCAGAGCCATTTCCTTGTTTTCTGACACTTTACTGCCTGCACGGCGACACGGCGAGCGCGCACAGCCTCTCCTGCACCGGAAGCATGAGTCACTCGGCAGCCTGTTGGACTCCATTTGATGCGCGGCTCAGGGAAAAGTGTTGCCCCGCTGGAAGATAAAACCGCTTCAACCTTGATTCAGCAAAAATAAAAATAACGAGGAACACCATTTTATTTTTTTTCTCGCAATCCTAATCTATATTCCCCCGCAGCGTCTGGCCGGCCACATTTGTTTGCCTAATGCCGAGCAGTGGCACTGTGTTATTCTGTTATTGCGGCGGAATGGCACAAGAATCCCCCCCGACGCCGCCTCAGTCAGGGCCATTACAAAAATTGCCTGCCAAATTAATTTATGCCGTTCCGCCTTTCCGGCCGCCATCCGTCACCGAGTGTAAAAGCCTGGCAGAGTCAGCGCCACGAGGAGCAGCAAAGGAGGCAAAAGTTGAAGGTGTTGTGCGCCGAGTGCTTTTATTAGGCCCAGAGCGCCGCCTATGAATTATTAAGAGTTATGGTTTATCTATAGAGCATCAAACCATTAGCTCGGGAGCCAAAGGCATCTTGTTCAAAAATACCCTGCGTTCGCTACGACCCCGGCAGCGCTTCCCCCTGATTGAATAAGACAGAATGGTTAAAATAAATAAAAAATAATAATAATAAATAAATCAAAACAGCCCAAAACCTCTGTGAATATTTCAGGAGGGGCCGCCGCCGTCGCCGCCGCAGTGCAGATGCCATTAAAGGACAAAAGCTACACTTGTCCGGCTCACACTAATGGATGGAATAACGGCATATTTATCGCGGCAAATTATTACGGGCACTTACATAAGGGGAGAAAACTCCCGAGTGGCGCAGTGCCAGTAAACGGTTGCACACGCAGGAACTGAAATGGCCGTCGCTAAAACAGACACCTGTGGCATCGCTTCCTTCTTTCTTTTTTTTTATGAAAACGTCCTATGTGATTGCGTCCGCAGCCATGCTTCGAAAGTGATGAAACCGCTCTAATTACTATCATTACGTCAGTGACGTAGAAAATGGCTGCTTGTGCTGCAGAGGAGTCGCATTTAGCGACAATTATCATCCACGTCCGCAGGGTCAGCCAAGCCTCCGGGTTCCTTTAGAGTTTAATTATCATGTTGATTCGAAATGTTTTTATTTCAACACCGAGAGAAAAAAAAAAAGGCTGCGATTTCACCTCTGTCTGTCCCACAGTCAGCAGGTGGCCAAAGTAAATTGTAAATATGCATCTATTTACGCGTTTCTTTTGCTGACATGATCGGCAAAGCACAAGTGAAAAGCTTAACCTGCCCTCAAGTGGCCAAACACATCACTGCATCTACAACCAAAGCTCGTGACACTGGATATAGCCATCGAGAGAAAGTCTGCAGACGTGCACGACGAGGCAAAAAGGGTTGTGCTGTCAGCCACTTTCATGCAAACTAGTGATTTTGAGGGTTCTTCTTGCTGCAAAGGGAAGCACAAGCCACCGTTACTCACGGCAAGGCAAACCACAACTTTGACAGAACTCTCGCCGAAGCCAGGGAAGACGGCGAAGCCGTGTTGTCCACAACAAAGAGAAAAGCTCTCGATTTCAGGTTGTCAGGATGATGGATTTCAGAGGAAAGATCTGAGCGCTCAAGCTGGTGCTCAAGGCTCAACTAACGTAAGGGTGAAAGGATTTTTTTTTTTTTTTGAAAGCCTACAGCTCCCCTTTGCTGACAGCAAGTGCCCCAAATAAAGAAATTATTGAATGAAGAGGAACTCAAATTCTAAAAACGTGTATTAAAAAAATGAAAGAAAAGGTCAGTTTGTAGCATTTGTAAAGATCCGATGGCACAAAATGCCATGGAAATAAATAATTAACTTGCGTTTTCATTCCCAAACAAACTTTTGCTTTTACAAAGAGAGCAGGACAGAGATGCTCCAAAAGAAATTTGGTTGCTTATGAGTTTGGAACCTCGCGACACCACCAAATGATCTAAGCTGGACCTTGAGGACACCCATTCCCAGTTTACCCAGTTAACCTCATTTAAAACAATGTGCAACGTGTTGGAATGGCGAGATAGAGACCAGTGAAGACGCTCATCCAACCCAGTTCTTCCCACTTGGTAGCAGTTTCCTGCACACGATGGAGGTTCATTAGCCAACATGTACGAACACTGCTGAGGAGGATAAAGGATATCGCTGTTGAACGAGATGTGGCTCGTTCAAGTGGCAGGTCGCTGCAAACTGTCATCACCACCCCTCCCCCATCAGGACACCTTCCCTCCAATCCCCGCCCCCCCAATAACCTCCCTCCCAGGGGCATCAGCCAAAGCCGGCTCCTTCTCCTAATTACCCACGGGCCCCGGAAACGCTCCAGCTGTTTGGAGAAGTGGGACCGCAGCGGAGCAGGAGGTTCAGCAGCAGCCGCTGCAGGAGCCTGCCTGTGAAACACGGCCTGATTAAAAGTTTTAAACTGCCTCGGAAGACAAAAGACGGACGGTTCCGAAGTTTTGGAGCTAAACTTCACTTCGACTCGGAGCCGAATCATTCCAAAATTATTCGCCTCCTTTGAATCCGGACTTCCTTTCGCTTGGCCCCAATTTAGCCCGCGCTTCCATGAGCCATTTAGCACTGGGTCGTCCGCAAACAGTCTTCCGTCTGACAACAGCTCCCAGGGGAACGCTGCGGAACCCGTTTGAAAGACAGATCCATTGATCTTTTTGACTGGACTGTTTGGTGTACGGATTTAACGATAGGCAGTTTGACAGCTGACAGATTGACACTGATTGATCAATCAGTGCTTAACTGGATTGGAGCGCTGACAAAACACGCCGTTTAAATCGCTTACAAACACACTGATGGAGTGAGTTTTCCGTCAGCGCTCACCGTCTTTTCCGCGGCGGTCCAGGGTGGTCTTGGCCGGGCCGGAGGAGATGTAGAGGAAGCCATCCATGAAGAGAGAAGCATCAGACAAGAAGGTGTTCTCCGACCACTGATCCAGTCTGGGGAAATCTGGGAGCAGAAAGATGTTTGCAATGAACCCGACTGGCAAAGTACATTTATTGTGAAGACCATCCTTTTGGATGATTGTGTGCACAAAGAACACAGACAATAAAAATGAGATGAAATACAATAAAATAAAACAGAAATCCAGCGCTTGACTGTTTTGGAAACAACCATGTTAATGTCTTTGACCAAGGTTGGTTGATCGCAAACTTTCAAACTGAAAACAAATGCATCACCACTCAGATGTTTGACAGCCACAGTAACATCAACAGCAATGAGTGACATCATAATTCTAAGTTCCTGTTGTCTGACTAATGAGATGCAAATTCTGCAAAAACAGAAAAAAGACTCAATAGACAACATATTGATGACATATTTAGAGGCAACACATAGCAAAAATACCACAAATTAATTGGGACGGCACGGTAGATGCAACTCTGCCCTCTCAGTTAAAGCACCAGCGTCTGAAAAAGGGGCCCACCAACCACTTGAAACAAGTCCAGAAGCAGCCGTGCTCCAGTCTCATCTCCATCCCCGCGCTGTCGGAGCGTTCTGTCAAAACCTGTCAGAGTTTGAGCTGCAGCCAGCATGAAGAATTTTGATTTGGACATTTCACACCGAACATTTTTCATTTTTGTATCATGTGAGGTGTGAGAGGACCTTCATAGTATCTCCTCCGAATCAGATAGAACAGCTCACCCTATTACTGCGCTAACCACAGCGAGCTACCTCCCAAAGCTCATTTTCGGCTCATTACCCCAGAAAATGTTAAGTATTAGGTCATACCGAGGCAACCAAAACCCAATCCCTGCAGCGAATCTTGCATCTTCATGATTGCTTGATCTTGAACTCTGGCCTCCGCGTGAAGAGAATTACCATGCTGGCACCGACGCGGCTGCACACTATTATCCGCTTTTCAAACCCGGCTGCAAAAAGCGTGATTTTTTTTTTTTTCAAACCACAGCAAGGACTGGGTAATGACTTTGTCGCGTGTTTGTCACAGAAAGATAAGGTGTTCCCACAGCATTTCAAGGCACAAACCTGCGTGCGCTGTATCTGCTTAAAATGAGTTTTACACACTGTCCTCTCTTTAAATCAGGAGCCTTCCTCCGACCGCTTCGCCTTCCCATCCCTCTCCTCCTGCCGACTCCCTGCACTCATCCTCTCTCGCCTCAAGAGCTCCCCTCGTTCAACCTTATCGCTCTCAAATTCAATTAGCTTCAATTCCAGGGTTTCAATTTTCTGCCGGGGTCCTGGCAGCATCACACAGATTCCTATCTCCACTACCTCCGGCGCTCTCTCATCAAGCGAGGTAAAATAACATTAATTGAAAACACTTCTAATTGAAGTGACATTTCCACCTTTCACATCCACGGCAGCTCGCGCGCCTCAACACAGTGTCAGGACCAACAAATAAATAAATAACCAATGGAAAGACAGACTTTTTTGACACCCTTTTGTTTGGAACCCGGCTCGTTATGCCGCTAATAATCCGTAGAAAATCAATCAATGAAAAAAAAAAACAAGACAAACAAAGACAAACAAAAAACGTGAGAACAGTAGAAAAGGAAGTGCCTGTCACATATCACAAGAAATGTTTTGCGAAGACTAATCTCGCTTAATGATGATGACTTGAGTGTAAAGCCCACTCTAATTAACATTTAGAGGATTTAAGGAGGTCTCAGATCTGGAACAAATCTAGATGGGTTTAAATGCCTGTCAGCAGGAATTTGTCAGCCGTCAGGCAGCATTTTCTACGCTTCTTACACGACTGTGTGAGAGATCACTGGCAGGGCCAGGATGCCAGTATGTTGACTTCTGTTTAATTCCAAGAGACAATTGACACAAAAGTGGAATTTCACTCATTTTCTTCTCCCGAAAAAGTCTACTGTTGCTCTGTTGTCATTGGAAGCTAATGGGGGCAATGCACTGCAACACGTTGAAACAAAAACATCCAGAAAAACACAACAAGCACTGATCTCAGAAGTCTCAAAACGTTGGACTTCACACCATGTTTTGTCGCCAGAATACCAGACAGGAGCCGCATTTGTGTTAGCTTAATGTGCATTAGTGACTTAGCATTAGCATGTTCTATCTTTACCCTGAGGAAATACAACAGAACTGCCAAGTCCAGACGTAACCAACTTGTTGTCCAGGTCGATCAAAGTCTTGACGGTGACGTCATAGGAGGAGAGGTGAAACCAGGCCAGGTGCCTCAACTTCACATTCAAGAGTTCACACGGTCAGGTGGATCAGAACACGTCACCAGAACCTCCAGTGGATTGGCACCGAGATTGAATGTTTATAGTTTTTTTTTTTTAAACCACACTACCATCAGCTGAATTGTGCAACCCCTCCTTATTTTTTCCCTTTTCAACACGAAGCTGTTCTTGTCCGTGACTCTCAGCGTTCCGCTGCCTGACGCCTCAGCGTTTGATGTTGAAATGACGACATGGTAATGATCCTTCATTCTTATCCCTTTCATTACAGGATCATGGCTGAACTGGAGACAGCGTTAGCGTCTGAGTCTTTTTTTCAACAGCTGACAATCACTCAACCGGTGAAGCTTTTACAGCAGCAGGAAAGCAGCAGGGCTTCCAATTTACAGAGAGGGTTTTGGGATTTTTGTGTTGCTGCTGTTGTTGTTGTCGGTCGGAACTTCTTTCATCTGCCACCTCCTTTGTTGTCGGCTGGCTCCCCCTTATGTTATGTTTGTGTGTTTAGCCAAAACGTTTGTCACCTGTTTTCTTGCGCGTGTGTGTGTGTGTGTGTGTTCATCAAACTCGAACTCATCTCTGCTTCAGGCACGCAAAACGCGCTCAACAATAGACGCTTCGCGTTCCTTTTTGCCTCGACGCCTACCGAGCTTTAACGTTCACACATTTCGGCAGCCTATACTTTCTTTTGTTGCCGCCCCTCCCGCCCTCCTCCCCTCATAACGCCACAAGTGCTACCTATAGCTGGCGGCCTCTTTGACGCCAATAAAAGCTTCCGGCGCGACTTCCTGATGAAAGTGCGCTCGCTGCAAAGGGGCGCGACGAAAGCGACAACAGCCGCAATCGCTCAGGCGGGGAGCTGTGGCAGTAACGGCCGCACAATATCTGCCACCATAAAGGCTTTCTTATGTATGTGACCGTTTAAATGAGGCGCAATACATCTTTTTTTTTCCCTTTTTTTTTAGGCAGAGGTGCCGGTAGTGCGGCGAACCTCGCGGTGACATCAAGCGGGCGCAGCTGTAATCTGGCTCGGAATATCCAGCACGTAGACCGCCGAAGCCAATGGGGGCGTCATAAATACAAGAAAGCTGACAGGATTTAATCAGCAAACAGGAGGGAGCTGAGACACACAAATACACAAACACGCAAACACACGCGTGCAAGATCAAGCAAGCCAGGTTGGGAGGATGTAAAAAAGCCGGCGGTCTGACGCTGCATCACTGGTAACAAGGCTCTCCGTCTCTCCGCCAGCTTCGGGGAAACAGTCCCTTCAGGCCCCTAAAGCCGGACTCATCTAGGACGGGACTGTGATGTCTGCGGGGGCGGCGGCTGCCGAGCGCCGGCCGGCGCTGATTGGCTCCGTCCCCAGCGGAAGGGAGGCGACATGACGGAGTGCTCAATTAGCCATCTGGGCCAAACGGCGGCAAAGTGTTCCGCAGCGGACGGTGGACAGTGGACACACACACAGACAGACACACACACTCACGCACAGGGAATGGTAACACCAACGGCTGACAAATGAAAGGTAAGGATGTAAGGCGCGCTAGATATAGATTTTCTAGAGACAAGTGGAAGAGGAAACACCTTTTCTGAGGCACCACAACTCCCAGCGCACAGGAATGTGTTAGTAACACAACATGTGTTGGGCAAATCCTCCTGCTAATAACGGCTCTTTGGTAGGTTGCACAAGAAGCACACCATTTTTTCCACATAATAATCACCAGTTGATGCTTGTGCTCCAAAGGCTGATTGAAAATATCATAAATATTACACTATTGCTACTGTGACGACTGTCACTTGTTTATTCAAGCAAAGTTTTGGTATTCAACATCAACTTTGATTTAATGTGGAGGAGACTTTTTTTCTGTGTCTGCGGTAAAATAATGTTCGGAACAGATCTGTCAATTAGTTTCTCATTTGTTCTCACAATTAAACTGTTGTCTCTTGTTCGATGCAAATGACAACAACAACGGAACCATACTTTTCTCAGGAGCTTCCTTTGGGGATTCATTATTTGAGTTTTATCTTTCTACACTGCAGCCAATCCTCCAAACATAGCAAATGAAAAACCTCCCAAATGCAGCTGCAGAAAAACAACACTGGCTCACTGGAAACGTCCTGAGCAACAAAAGGAACTAAAACGTCCAACACAAGCACGCTTTTTGTGATCCTGGAAGTGCATTAATATCCATTCCATGGAAATCAAGCCCAGAACTTTATATTGTCATCACGCCATAATGTGATTTTTGCCATTTTTTTTAAAGAAATGACTGCATTTGACTGGAATAACGCAGACAATGACGTGAACCACGCAGACTGAAAATAGTGGCCTCGCACTGCTTGGTAAGGAAGCATTATGCAAACAAGCGGACAGCCCGGTTTTAATCAGCCTTATGCCCACAGCAGTGATGCATCGTTAGCTTCAGCCATCACAACTAAATAAACTGCAGACAGGCTGGTCGGCTGAACTGCAAAGCCTGCAGAAAAGCAGCGACTTCAGCTTCATTCTGCAAATGCTTTACATCTGATCGGCATTTTCCATCTGGGAAAGGCCATTGTGATGCTAAACCAACCTTAGAGCGCTTGGCTCTCAACTCCTCTGATAGGCGCTGTGATGTCAGACTGAAATGACCAAACCCTGAGCAGATCCACCTACTGAGATGCTGCTAACAGATGTTGGCAGCCTCATTAGAACTGGAGACAAGGTCCATGTAAAAATAAAAACATTTTAATGTCAAATGAAAACAAACTGGCTTACATTTATGGAATTTTATAGAACTCAGAACCGTGCATTTATATTTTCTGTTTCACTTCATGCAGTGCCCCTGTAAAAAGCAAACACCGGGGCTTCTGAAGGCAGGATGAGTGTTGAGAATAGAGCCGCTCCGCTGACTGGAGACTGGATAAACGTCCAAAAACAGCTTTCTATAAAAATAAAAGTATCCAGACAAAAGAGGAAACTCTCGGCAGTCGCTCGTAACCTCTGGACCTTCTCACGAAAATAAAATACAGAGTCGGTCCAGGGCCAGAAAACATAAACAACGTGGATAAGCGCTGAGGAAAGAGGCAGAGCTGTGCGGCGCAGCCGACAAGCGGCCGGAATGGAGAGTCGAGATGAAACAGGGCCTCTGATTTAGTGTTTATGTGCGTCTCAGCCTGTGTGTGTGCGAGTGTGTGTGCGTGCGCAAGTGTGTGTTGCCGTTCGTCTTTTATTATCCGCGCAGAAAGCCTGCTGGATAAATTTTTAATGTGCCTCGAGAATTCAGAGAATTCGAGGCGTCGGGGGCCGCCGGGGTGACAACAATAAAACTTGCGCGCCTCCCGAATCCGCGGTGTGTCATTTAGAGACGGGGCAGAATGATGTCAACAGTAAGAGGCATCGCTGCTCGCTTTTTAACGGCGCGGGGGAGCCTCCCGGGTGGAATGGAGGAGCCGCGCTCGAACACGATTTACATGCCCACATTGCTGTTTACAGTTTAGGCATTAGCCGGAGCTTTTATCCCCGTGATTTACAGCGGAGGAACACGGCGGGGCTTCGCTGTCCGGCTATAAAGGTGCAGAAGTTGTCGCCGCAGCATAATGTTCACTTTTAAATCCACAACATCGCCGCCTATTAAAGACTCTGCATTGTGTAATTTGGAGAGGATCCGAGAAGGCGAACGCAAAAGGCCGTTTCCCTCCCGCGGCTGCGGGTTCTTTTGGCTCCACTGGGTTGTTTACATTATTTGTCATCATATAGATCAGGATTGCATTGCCGAGCTGCTCGCTAGCGCTAGCTCAACTTCCCTCATCCTACTCTGGTGGCAAAATGCAGAGACGGGACACATTTGGGGGACTTAAGACTGTCACATGCTGTTAAGAGGATGCACATTTCAGGTTTCAGTCCATCAGCTTCTTCAAATAAACAAATAAATAAATAGCTCAGCCCTTCCCTGATTATTAGTGGGATTTATTTATTTATTATTTTTTTTTTTTAATCCACGACCGGCAACTTACAGATGGCGTCCCCCTCACCACCGAGACTGTAAATTAGCATTTAAATGTGCTACAAACACAGATCAAAGCGGAGCATCTGCAGCACTTTGAAGCCTGGTGTCGTGTTCGTCATCCTTCATCACGCTGGTGGCGGGACAGACACTGATGACAGCTTGATTAGACAAGAGTTGTGCCAGCGTGTTTTGAGGAGGATCGGACGAAGCAGCATTCGGTCATCTACATAAATTTGGAAGGAGGAAAAAAAAAAAAAGAAAACTATAAAATGTGCTTGCTGCCAGTCATTCCGCTTCAACGCGAAGGACTCACTGCTATCTCGACAGCGATACAGCAGCTCAAACGTCAGTAGAAGTAATGGGACACCAGGTGACAGACCGTGGGACGAAACATTCTTCTTCTTTTTTGTGACTTTTACAGCAGAACAGGGCAGTGGAGAACATGAAAATGATTATTTGGAATGTTCTCTCTTACTAACCAGAGATATTTTGACACAGCAGCAAAGCCATTGCACTGATGTAAAAAAAAATCCTCTCCCAGCTGTTGAGTATTGCTCGTTTCAACAAACCGCTCTATAATCTTAAGACTCAAACACTTTTGGAGAATCAGTATATTATAGAAACTTAACTACAGAACACAGCAGGTTTAGCCCACTGTTGACAGTTCCTTTCAAAACTCTGGCTGTTAGCATCGTGCTAGGGAAGGGAACAAAGACAAGGTGGGTCTCTGACTCTGAGGGTGGTACCAACCCCTGGCTCGGGGTCCCATCACCAACCCGGGAATCGTAACAGCACTGTCAAGATTGGAAAACCTTTCAAACTTAATACTTGACAAGAACCTATTTTTGATAGGAAAAAGGTTGTTTAATGGGAATCTGGGATGCATTAGTGCCCTTTGTGACATCACCTAGTTCTGGTTTCAACTGTGCATATCAGCACAGACTTTCACGGAAGCGGAGCAGGAATCCATTGACATGGTTGAAGTTGTAAAACATTAACAGAGTGAATCTTACATCATCCGGGGCTTGATAAAAAGATTCTAAAATACACAAGGAGACGTCACAGTCAACGAAAGGGACGACAAGGAACAGAAGCGTCGCTGCACCGCTGTTTATAAATGAAAACCAGCATGGGGATATGGAAATGAGCGCGCTCTGGGGCGGCCAGGTGTGGGCGGGAGAAGCAGGTCCGCGGAGGCCGGAGCCGACTCACACGCAGCGAAGAGACGGAGCTAATGAAGTGGCGCCGGCGTGCCACGAGTGGAGCCACAAATGAGGCGGCGGCGGAGAGGGAAGGGACGGCGGAGGAGCCGGCTGACAGCTCTGTTTTGATGCGCTCCGTCCAGGGAGGGGAACCACGGCGGCTCCCAGTTCCACTGCGGCTCACGCTGCGCTCGCACTGGCTTCACACTAAAGAGACGCTGCCATGTGAAGTTCAGCGGCAGAGCGGCCAGGAGCGGCGCGGCAATCTGGCTGTTGTCTGCCGCTGGCATAGTTCCACGGTCCTGGGAGAGAAAAACTGCTGGCCGATCCTCAGGCAGGGCTAACAGTCTGGGACCTGACGGAGCGCTAGCAGCCGAAGCCCTTTTGACACCTTGATCAGAGAGACTCAGATCAACGAATCACAGCAAGAGGTTTTTCCACATTTAACTGTAGGTAGTTAATGAGTCGGTTTGTTTCACCACTGCAAGTTTGGATAGTTGAACTATCCGTGTGAATGAGGAACAAATACATATGACTGCTTCCAGTCGATTTTGAGATTTAGTGTTATTATTATTATAATTGACAGCGTACTGTGAGGAATTTTATTTAACTTTTTTTGGGGGGGGGATCTGCACATGTGCATAAAATGTGAGCGCGGCACCTTCAAGATCTGTGAAATACCAAAGTTTAGTTCAGGACACGTTATGATGCAGAAGGGATTTGTGGGAAATTGGCTGCAGTAATGTGGGAAGCAGTGCTTGATCACAGCTTTGTCAGTAAACTGTGACCAGATTTAATGTTTCTTATAAAGTTAAAAGGTTGACATAACTAGAGGCTATTTTCCCTGAAGAAACTTTCCAACTTTAAAATGGTTTTAACATGAGAGGAAATGCAAGGTTGTCTGTGTCAGATATAAGAAGGTATTATTTTGTGCTTTTGCATGCACAACTCAAAGAGTTTGGGATATTTGCCATGAATTGCTTCAAAGTAAATGCCCCCTTTTTTTTTTTTTACACTTTCCATAAATTTCACCAGAAAGTCGACTATGCTGAACTTTTTATGAGCACTGTTTATTCCATTTTAAACCACAGTGTTTTGGCAAAGGCTCGCACTGTCCGAGTGCTTTTTTCTCATCGCCCGCTTTTATTTTTTGTTTTATTTGTCAGACTGCCAGCATTTCATTGTGTTTATTGTTTCGGTTTTTATTGGACACTCTGTTTGTTTTTTTATGATCTTGGCATTTTGGTTGGAGGGGGGGTTGGGAAAGTGCTATTAAAAAGGCGGCTGCTTTCTCCAGAGGTAAATAACACCTCAATCCCTCGTGGTTAATTAAGTCTGGGGGTCTGCGTTTTAAGATAAAATAAAAGCAGAAGCATTAACGTAATCATGACCCACCCTCTGTGTGTGTGTGTGTGTGTGTGTGTGTGTGTGTGTGTGTGTGTGTGTGAGAGAGAGAGCTGTCTCATGGTCAGTCCCTGACTGGAAGCTTCAGGTTTTCTGCATCAACTGCGAACTGTGCTGTGCTGCTGTGTTGCCTTCAGTGTCGCCTCCACTGCGGGCTGCGGCCTCCTTGTATTCCCCCCCCCGCAGCGGGGACGGAGTCATTTCAGGTATTGAATCAAGCAAAACTACACACAAACACACACACACACACACAATACATATTTTGGTTTGTTTATGATAATAGTCACATAATAGTCAGACTGTGACCACAAATAATAAAGCTACATTTGCAAAATACATGTGAAACACATGCAAGTAGTTACAACCCCCTTCATTAAATATAGCTATACTGAAATATACTATACGCACAATGTCATAAAAACTTTACTGAGAGGTGTTTGTATATTTTTTTCATCTCAACATGAAGTTGGTTTATGCAGAGATTGCTAAAAACACAGCGAATACGGCGTGTTTTTCATCAAGTGCTTGGGGCAAATAAGCTGCGCCAGTCTAGTTGAAAGATGCCGACGAAGCGCAGCCTGGCCGAGACGGAAGGCAAGAGAGGCTGCAGCAACGGACGACCAGGAGGCTCCGCACGCTGAGAGAGGACCGGCTGTGAGACGCTCACGCGGATTTTAAATTGGGAGTCTGAAAGCATTATTACAGGAAAGAAAAAAAAAAGCAGGAGAAAAGGTGGCGGCGGCAGGACGGACCGAAGGCAACGCTCACTTCCGGCACTTTGCTGCACACACACCGTGGCATTTAAAGTTCAGCCGCGGTTTAAAAGACACCCAATGCACTTTTCCTCAAGTCTTTTTCTGTCTCATTTCAACATAATAAACAACAGCAGCAGCAGCAGCGTTTGCGCGAGGTGCCTGCAGTGGGATTTTCACGCCTTTTGCATCCCGTCGGGTCACGCACGCACGTACGTACAGAGCTCCTGCTTATTTTGAAGCAGTTTTCTTGCGGAAACTTTTTAAGTGCGGCGCCGACTCTTCAGCAGCCTGAAGTCTGGCTCTCCTGCGCGGCCCGAGGGGAGGCTGCCAGCCCGTCCGAGTCTTATTCGGCCACTCGACCCCGGGCGACCCGCCTCTATCTCGCCCGCCGCCGTTGGCCGCTTTAGTTGGCCGCTCTGTGCAGGGAGCGTCTGGCCGGATTCATATTTTCTGTTTGTTAATGATGAAGCTCTGCATCTTCCAGACACATAATGAGCACGCAGAGACTTCCTGTCCGCTGCACTTTTTCACAGGGACAATACCACATGTGTGTGTGTGTGTTGTGTGTGTGTGTGTGTGTGTGTGTGTGTGTGTGTGTGTGTGTGTGTGTGTGTGTGTGTGTGTGTGTGAAAGAGCATGTGTGTGCGTGTCTTTTCCACACCTCCAAGTAATGGCCATTACCATGGCGACCAGGTGACCCTTGCTAGCAATTAGGAGTGCCTAACAGGCTCAGTACTCCCAAGTGTGCCCAGATGCGGCGCATACATTATGTAAAATACAGTCCTGGAGACGAGTCTCCCCGCGGCCTCGGTCGCCGGCACCTCTCCGCTCCTTTAATCTAATAAATTCTTATCATCGGCCCTGTGTGGAGCCGCGCGGACGAGAGAAGAAAAACACACAGCTCGTCACGGGAGCGCCGCGAGACGCACAACATCTGCGCCTCGCCTCCGACGGGCGGCAGGCAAGACGAGGCAGCTAATACAAAGCAGGGGAGGGAAAACAAATAGGGGGAAGGAGAAAAAAGGAGAAGAAGAAAGAGACAAATTTGAGACGGCCTTTTAATGCAAAAAGTTGACAAAAAATACGTTGTGAGTTTACGTTCAAAGGGAGGAAGAAAAAAAAATCCTCACAGTCGGTGGTAAAAAATACGGCTGCCAGTCGAAAAAATATACAAGAGAAGAAAAACAAAAAACAAAGAAATTGCCGAGTCGGACAAAGATGAGGCATGTTTTGCGGCTTTGCATAGGGGCGCACACACACACACACACACACACACACACACACACACACACACACACACACACACACAGTTCCAGGGCGCAACCGGTCGTCTGGCTGACTGGCTGGAAGCAGCTGGTAGTTACCCAGCAGGCTGTGCTGCAGCCTCTCCCGTGCCCACGCTGGGAGCACTGAAGCCGCTGGCGCTTTGACAGTCAGACACGTCCATGGCCCTGAGCAAGCCTGTGTGTGTGTGTGTGTGTTCAGGTGTTTTAGCTGAGCTAGCGGCACAGAGGCTGTCTCCAGCGTGTGTGTGTGTTTGTCAGAGGAGGTTTCAAAAAAATACCTATCGCGAATGCAAAGACGGAGCCTATTTAAATAAATGAGGATGTCAAGCAAAAGAAACTTTACAGAAACTTATTTCCTCGCCTCAGAATGAAGTTTGTTAAAACGGTGCAGTCTGCCCGAAGAAACTTGCCGACGCCGTCGTTACCCGCCACCATCGCAATCAGAAAATGTCACTCCGAAAGGAAACTTTAAGCTGCAATACCGCACACAGCCACTAGTGAGGAGGGAAAGCCGACCGCCGTCTTTGCTTACCGGTGAGCTTGTTCTGGTGCAGGAACTCCATCTGGAGGCGCTGTGCGGCTCTTTGGGCCAGCAGGTACGGCGTGGACACGGCCGGGTCTCCGGTGGCGCACATGACGTCTGCGCCGCTGAACACTAGCGCCATCGTCTGGTGCACGTCGGGCGTCACCACGGCGGCACACAGAGCCTGCACACACACACACACACACACACACACACGCACATGGAACAGTGCATTTGTGATTGTGGATTGGGTGCGGATTCACATTCAAGCATGGTCACTTTATTAGGTGGGACGTCGAATTGCTTGTTAACACAAATACGTGATCGGCCAATCACAGCACAGCAATTCAATGCATCTGAGCGCGTAGTCGAGACGTTGATCAAGACGACCTCGTTCAAAGTGAGTCGCAAAAAGAGAAAATATCTCGTGAGCAGCGGCTGAGTGGAGGAAGATGGATTGTTGACTTCAGAGGTCAAAGGTCAGGATGAGCAGACTCCAACCAGTCTAGTCATTGAGAAACCACTTGAGCTCGAAAACCTCAGGTTACGACCTCAGTGCCTATCCCTGAATCAGAGGATATATGTTCGTTAGGTGCCTGTTACAAGCCCGGTGCTCCTTCTGACGTGCCGGCTGAGTGTCAAGACCACACGGAAATTCCATTTTTAACACCTCCTCTGAACTTCAAAGAAAGTGGAACTGAGTAGGGCTACTTTTGGGATGTTAAAAGATCTAGAGCCATTTTTTTATTTATTTTTGGAATAAAAAGGGGCCACTTGAAGAGTCGTGCTCTCCCTCAAAAGACACTTCTGCACAAACACATACACGTGTCATAAATCCCATGGACGGCTTCACACTGGGCTGATGAGGCTGGCTTATTTCCTCCCTTCCTTCCTTCCTTCAGAATGAAGCCAATGCGCCCGTGAACGATGATTTGTCACGACTCCTCCGACAGAAGAGAGAAACCTGAGCTGCGTCCGGCAGCAGGGTCACGTCCCGCCGCCGCCGCTGCCGCCGCCGCCGCCGACTCGCCTTTTGTGAAACTTTGCCGGCTGGAGGCGGAGCGGCGGAGCCGAGCGAGGTAAAAGACAAGTCAGACTGAGGAAGATATTCTCTCCTCTCTGGCTGTCTTTCCCCATCAGCCCAAGTCAATTGATGTGACATTGTGCGCAATGACCTGCAGCAAAGTGGATCAACAAAGGCGTCGAGTGGCAAATGGCGGAATTTCAACGAGCAACCTCTCCTTTCATCAAACTCAGGGCCGAGTCAGTAAGCTGCATCGATCTGCCACAAACAAGCCAGACCTGTCTGAGGGGCTGCGCGCGCACGCGCACGCACACACATAAAACAAATACGCAGGTTGAACACACAGACGGGCAAGGTGCCTGTCAATAGAACTTCACACCCACACACCCAGGCAAAGCCAATGAACGGATGTTTGCTCCTTTGAAAGCACGCGTGCCTTTATTTCCCACGAAAACTGAAAAACTATTTGAGTGAAAAACATTCATATGAGGGCCTCTGTTGTGAGGTGACCTGCCGTCTGGCTTTATTTATTTATTTATTTTTTTTCTAACAGGCGCGATGCAAACGCTCACGCATCGGGGAGCGTCCGATTACTGCAACAAAAAAGAAATCCCCTGCAACCTGGCCTTATTTCACACCGTCTCCACAAACGACCTTCCGTGTCACAGCAATTACTGCAGCCACTGGAGGGTTTGTGTGTGTGTGTGTGTGTGTGTGGGTCAAAGAGAGACGAAATACATGTAATGATATAAGAATGTCCTCTGACACCCCCCGCCCCTCCCAGCCCAGACTCTCTAGGTCACAGGGCCTGCAGAGACTCGGCGGAGGTCACTGGGATATGAGCTTCTAATGGGAGAGCGGGATGGAGCGGGATGGAGCGGGACGGGAGGGAGTCTAAACATCCAGACGGAATGAGCACGCTCCAGCTGGCCACAAATCACCTCGCTTCCTCTCCATAATCGCTCCGGTTGACAGCGTTTGCGTTGGTTTGCAGCCATTTCCACCACTCTGGCCGTGTGCACTTTCACTTCTTTCGGTCTCGTGCCGCCCTTTGACAAAGTTTTTGTAAAAACAGTTTGGGACATCAGCCCTCTGTGATGTCACTCAGAGCAGTGCTGTGTCAGTCTTCTGAGAACATAGCAGGAAGCAAAAGCCGCAGCCTTAAACAGAGGGCTAAATATGGACATCTGTACAGTTTTGGGCTGATTAATCACGCCTGGCTCTGAAGACCTGAAAATAGGTAGAAAATGGCACTTTTAGAATGCTCCAAAGTCTATGAGGAGACCGAGACTATTATTGTCTTTGCTGCTGCGAAGACTCTCACAGGAGTGGGTTGCATAAAGTTTTTTATTCCCCCACTGATGCTTGTGTTGGTGTAAGTAAGTGTGACATGGAAATGGAGCAGTGCGTCCGATGAGATTAGACTCACTGCCCTTGTTTATGTTAAAAATACTTTATTTACAGCGTCCTTAATGTGCTGCCTTCTGATCTCTTACTTGTTTTTGGCTCAGGCGCAACTGTTGAAAATAACTCTGCGTATAAGCCACATTCACTGGCCACTTGATTAGACATAATAATCTTTAGCTTGTTAATACAAGTAGCTAATCAGCCGAGGGCTAATGGTATTGAGCATGGGAAGACAAGTAGCTAATCAGCCAAAACATGGTAGTGACTCAAGCATATTCAGGAACGCAGACATGGAGAAGACTGTTTAACCGACTTTCAATCTGTTGAACAGCAAACAGGAAGGTCCGCTGGAACCTTCAACACATCACAACCATCTCTGGGGTTCACAGGGAATGGTAGCAAAGAAAGAAAATATCCCCTGAGCCGCAGCTTTGCAGAGGAAAATGCCTTGTTGACATGAGGGGTCAGAGGTCAGAATGGACGGACTGGTCGGAGACCACGGAAATGTATAGGCACTCACTGGCCACCGTCTTGGAAAGTGTACCTAATCAGAAGGCCAGTGAGCGTACGTGGCACATAAATAACATATGCGGATGTATAGTGAATCACAATATGTTTAATTGTTGATATGGCGCACTGATCCCTGGTTAAATCTGTTGAGTCCATTTCTAAAGACGGACCAGACAACAAACAAAACCACCCACCTTCATGCACACACAGACACACACCAACACTTGTCCACTGGCCAAATGCTTCTGAAGGAGCCACACTCTAAATCTCTGTCACACTTGCTCTCCCACACCAATCTGCAAATAAATAAATAAATAAATAAATAAAAACAACTCCCACTTTAACAGCAAATTCACACTTCCTCAGTGGCGCAGCACACATGTTCACACGTATGTCGCACTCCCACACGGAGGCGAGAGCCAGCAAAAGCTGCAATAGAACCGATCCCAGCATTTCTGTTGTGGCTCCTAATCCACTTTAGCACTTAGCTGGCTGCTGTATCTCTTCCTTGCCTCAACCCCTCACCCCACACACCCCATAATTCCCTGAGTCTCTCCCTCTACATCTTCATCCCGCTCAAAGAAACAATGCGAGGGAGTGGGGGTGAGGGGGATGGAGGAGCTGAAGAAGTGCTGACGCAGGTGGAAAGTTAGCCGTTCAGAAGCTTGGTGTTCTAGGCTTTTAGGAGGCTCTTTAAAGGAGGAAGCCAAACAAACAAGAAAGAAAAACTGGCAGTAAATGTTGAACCACAAACTGGAAAAGATGTGGCCTTTGAGTGCTGCTTGGGAGTGGTGAGATTTCCACCTTATGGGTATTTTTAGACTGACTCAGAGTGCAAGGAAATGTATTCATTTATTTATAGTGTTTGTACAGGAAATGCCTGGGGGGAAAAATTAATAACGCTAAACAAGGCCGCTGTATTCAGCAACCTGAGAGGCCAAATCTCTGTAAACTGTATCTTTGTATTGTGACAGGAAATCAGTTTACATAGACTTCTTTGATTCGTGACATTTGTTTTGAAAGTTCTACCTTGTTGAGCTCCTCTGGACCATGCAGGTCTTCCAGCAGCCTCCGGTACTTCCTCTCTCTGTACTTTCTGCGGATGAATGTGGCACGCTGTTCATCTGGAGCCCCGCTGTGGATTTCCTCCTCCAAGGGAAGATTAGCGGCCCAGAAGCCGTTGGCATTCTTGTTCCCTATCGCCAAAAAGAGCTAACGGGTTGAGGAACAGCAGGGGCAGGGTGAAAAAAGGAAAAAAAAAAAAACAGACAGAGCAGACAGAAACGTGTAAAAATCATTTTCAAAAATGTGTCCGAGGTTCGACGCTCCACTGATCAAACAGCCGAAGTGCATGCAAACAACTTTGGCGAGCTACGGTTGGCTGTCGCATTCGCTCGTACCTCCACCAGGGCGTTGCTCCAGATGCTGCTGTCCAACTTCAAGCTCCGCACTTTGGAGATGCTTGGGCCCAGGGAGCGATGCTGCCCTGCAGGACGGCCAGAAAGAAGCGTCAACAAATAGCTTCCACACACAAAACAAACTAATCAAAGGCCCCGTTCAACAGAAGGCGTGGCCTTTGGCGGCTGCGTGCTCGTAATGCGCATAAATCTCCAGTGCACGCGCACAAACACATTACACGTGTCAGAGCTGGGGGTAAACAAAACAGGCAGTTACAAGAGCGGCAGCGTTACTGCGAGCTGGTTCTCTCACTCACGGCAGACACATCCCGTCCCCTTCGCATCTCTAATTGGAAATGAAAGCGCAGAGCGAGGGGCCTTTAATTGCTAATGAATCATGAGTAATTCATTTTGTTTGTGGGCCGGCCTGTTTATTTGGTTGAATGAGAGGCTTCGGGGGTTGATTATGGCCAAAGACAGGGCATACATGCATAATACATCGGGTGCGGGGGAGAAAAAAACAGAAAAAAAAAAACACCCTCCGTGAGAATGCATGCAAATTATAGTCCAGTGTGTTACGGAGGATCATTTCAGCCTTGGATGGGGAATGGCCTCATTACTGTCTTTCCTGCTGATGTAGGGTTATTGTAAATAATAAAAATGTGGAGGTATGGCCAGACAAAAGGCCAGCTTGGCAGGGATATTACACTGGGGGGGAAAGGACAGAGAACATAGAAAATAAAGCATAGCCTAAACACAAGAAGCAGGATGATTATTATTGGGAAGGGAGTGATATCTAACAATGCTCTGGTACGTTTTCTGTACACCAGAGAGAAGAAGACATTAAAAGCAGTTGACCTGGTGATGAGCCCTGAGGAACGCCACATGAAAATGCAATGAGTTTGTCTTTACAATCAGCAGATTGCCGATAGGCCCAATATGATTGAAGACTCACATCTTCGGGGGTCACAACATTCAGCTGGTCTGACTTTACTTTTACTTTGTCAAAGGAAACACATCACTCATCTACTGTTTAATGGAGGCAACTTGTTGCATTTGCTGAGGTTGGGATTACCCATAATGCCCAGAGTTATGGTGCGCTTCCTGCATTTGACGGAGAGGACTTTGCTTCTTTGATCAGAGTTTGATTGTGTACTCACACCTCCCCCAAACAAAGCCGACTCCTTGAGCAAACAAGCCGCAGCTCGATTAAACAGAGCCGGAGTGAATGCAGCCTTAATTACCAAAAGCCGAATTTCAAAACAACGGCGGTAAACACAAACGGGATTAATGAAATTCTCAAGGACACGCCGCAAGACAAAGGCAAAGCCATACTGCCTCCTGAAACTACAAACGTAACTCGGCGCGTCCTCTCAAGGGCCGATGGTATATTTTCAGCGGCGGCGCAGGCTGAACAGCTGTAGCTGTGCTCCATTTGCCGAGCCATAAGCACCACAACACGGCCATTTCCACTTGAGTTGAAGTAATGAAGCTGAAAAGACGCAGGCATCTGTTCGAGTGGCGGGTCACACGGTGAGATCTTTCCATATAAAAATCCAGTTGCAAAGGTCTTCAGTGGAACCACCACAACAGCAGACAAAAGGGCACTCCTATTAAAGCAGCCTTCGGCAAAAACAAAAAGACAAAAAAAAATATTGTCAAAACTAAAAAAGCATTTCAGTGCCCAATTAAAATTTCCCCAGCAACAGTTCACACTGCACTTGTTCACCCCTCCTTGTACTTTGTGTGACATTTTCCCCTCCACTCAATGACGAGTCTGGGGGAGACAAAGCAGCAGCGCCACGTTCATGGGTAACCATGGTAACAGCTGACAGCAGTCGTGGCTGCATGTTCCATCCTGGTTCTGGGGAGTTTACTGCAATTACACGTGTAAAAGAGGAGTAGTTCCTTACTTCCTTCCAATCGCACCTTGGAGTCATTTCCTGTTGCCGGCCGGGCCGCACAGTGCGAGGGCAGAAGATAATAGGAAAGACAGGTGAGGATCCGGTTTTGCTGAAGGAAAGTTGGTGGGGGGTGAGGGTTTGTTTAGTTTAAGGTCGTGAAAGATCCTTTTTTTTATCTCCTCAGGGGAGGTGGGATAACATCCATCAGCCCAAAAGAAGTTGTTTGTTTTGGGCAACAAAAACCAGTGTAGTCTTTAACTGCTTCCGTGACTGAGACGCTGTCAGGGTTAAAACACATTTATGGCACATTGTACACATGGCCAGCTTTGATTGGGGGGGGGGGGGGTGTGGGGGGTGGCAAAATGGCAGAGATGTGCTCTTTGAGTGCTTCTTATCCAGTTTCTGGTAATTCCACAACACAATAAAACCAGAATATATTGACGCCTCCGCAAAGCATCCATTTAGTTAAGGAGGAGTTTCGTCATGACATTTCACGGCTTATTGTCTACCATGAGATATATCTGCCAAATGTTGCCAAAGTGGCCCCTTAATCTAAATATGTTTGTTGAGATGATGATGTGTATCCACTCATCGCATCTTTTTCCATTAGCAATGATGTGAATATACAGCGGCGGCGGCGGCTCTATGCTTAACAGAAATGGCCACGCTGGTCAATTTAAACAGGGAAAGGCTGGTGTTTTTCTTTCATCTTGTTTTTGCCACTTGAGGCATTTTGTTTTAGAGTCATTTAGTGGTATCGGCTGCGGTGAGCACCCGTTTATGGCAAACAGATAAACAGAATTTATTTTAGCTGTTGAGGGGGGAACAGTAATGATGCTTCAGCGAGAGCACTATTCTTTTTGGCTTGCAAGGTCTTTTCCACGACAAGGACGCCTCGTATTATGCTTCCTGAAAAGAAAAGTTTGAAATAACGAAATCCAATGTTTTTTGTCCAAGATTGTCTTATTTTCAGTAAAAAAAAAATATATATATACCTCAAGGTTTTTCTTTTTTAATTATCATTTTAAAAAAAGTTGACAGTGGTGGGTGAGCGCACATGGGAACATTTTCATCATTAGCCTCCTCATTACTTCCTCTTATTTCTCTTGTTCAGCATTTCTCTTTAACGTCCCTGTCAGGAGAGAGCTAATTAAAGTGGTGGAGGGCGTACTAGAGCAGGAAACTGCACCCCCGGCCAGATATCCGCCCTGATCAAGCACCACCGCCGCTTCTTTTTAATCATGTTTAGTGGGTCAAGAAGCGCTTTTGCGATCCCCCAAGTTCTCACCCCTGGTTTAATCTTTGTTGTCATTTCATCTGAGCCATCCAGCACTGCCAAATAGATTAGAGAGTCAGAGGGCGAGCGCCACAGCCCTGTAAGTGGCTTATCACCTGAGAACGTATTCCAGAGGAGCCTCTGGGTCAGCACACACACACATAAACGCCGCACACACATACGGACGCAAACAAACAACAGCCGACCACAAAAATAAAGATTAAAGGGAGCACTTAGCACCCTCCGCCCCCCACCAGAAGAAATATTCTGTGGTTATCAAAACCTCCTTCGTGCTGAAAAGTCCAGAAAGTTTCCCTTCATCCGCAAAAAAAAAAAAAAAAAAAAACATTTCTGGAGCTTTACAGCTGAAAAGAAAAAAAAAATCTATTTTTCTCACTCTCTCTCTCACACACACACACACACACACACACACACACACACACACACACACAGTCAGCCCCTTGTGACTGCAGTAGTTTTCATTTGCTAATGAAAAATGGCCTTAACGGGTCCATGCTCAGACCATTTTCAGATATTTATTTTTAAAAACTGGATTCTAATCACAGAGCTTTGACATAACCCAGTATAGTTAGCCCTCTGTTTACAGCCTCCAGCAAAAACCACAAGCTTTAGATTCCTACTACAACTGATATTTTGTTGGATCTCAGCAAAGTGTACAAAGCCTCTCAGAGGGTAGACAGAACCCATGAACGAGGAGACTCTGCCCCTTGTGAAGTCACAGAGAGCAACAAAGTGTGTGCTTCAGAAAGCACTTTGAGAAAAAGTGCAGCAAACATCATCATGTAAGGGCTGGATGTTTTCCCCTTTATTGGGGGATTGCGGACACGTCTTATTAGTTTGTAAAGTTGGCGAGGAAAAACTTGAAAACAAGATGCTGAAGTCTGCAGTTGACTGAATTCAATTTTAAAAGCACATTTTTCATGTTGCATTCCTGTGAAGACCCTTCAAATCCAAGATAATATTTAGATTTTTACCGACGTGAAGCCTTTCAATTTTGCTGCTGTAGTTTGTTTGTTTTTTCATCCATCTATAAAGTGACCAAACCACCAGTAGAAGCTTCTAGATTTCTTATCACAGAGGGATCATCAAATTGTCTAAAGCTGTTCTGACATAAAATTGGCAACTGTTGGCACCCTGGTGTGTGCGGCTGAGACTGTGTGAAGGTTGTTTTTTTTCTTTTTTCTTTCTTATTTGTATTTTTTCAGGGTGCACGGCATCACATCCAACGCTTTGGTTTTCCTTACCCGCACACTTCTTGCAGATGACCACGCCCAGGTTGACGGACGCCCACTCGGGCTGCGGCGCACGACAGTCGGCGCAGCTCCCGTTGGTCTCGTTGAACCAGATCTTCTCTGCCACTTCATAGTCGGAGAGCGTCTCGGCGATCGATTCCTGGACTGCTTCAATCCACTCCTCCTTCTCCCGCTCCGATTCGGCAGTGAAGCTGTAACAATTGATTTTTTTTTTTTTTTTTTTTTTTGCCCCAGCCCGGCCCCAACAGATGCCTCAACATTATTGATTTAATTGGAAGGAGCAATTAAATAGCAGAGTATAGCTTGGCAAGGTTATGGTGCAATGTTATGCGGTATTTTTAGGAAAGGGTCGCTTCGCTGTGTGTGGATCGGTGGCAGAAATAGATTCTGTGAAATTGATAAGGGGAGCAGTGGGTGGTGGGAAGGGGGACCATGCAGGTAAATCGATCAGTTTCCACTCGCTCTCTTTAGAAATCAATAAAATGTTAATTCGGGAGATTTATTTTCGGGTATCATTGCTCAATTAGCGTCACGTAAGCTGAGAAACGGTTGATGAAAAATGCTCCAAAGCTTATTTTTTTATTTTTTGTGTAAAAGAAAGAGTTTTACAGCTTGAAAACCCGATAACGAAACAATTTGAAACACCCCCCTTCCACTGGGATTCACATCAACAAACAAACTGTCAGTGGATAATGGTAGAATAAACCTTGCTGGCGTGATGCCGACCTGCTGATAGGAGCGCAAAATATATATTTCAATCTGAAACGGTAGATCAATAATGTGCTGCCAAAACGTGGGTTATTTGCAAGAGATGATCCTCATTAGCGGCAAACACTGCATCGCAAACTCAATTTGTTTATGTGCACAGGTTAAACGGGCAAGTGTACAAGCCTGTCAGCCTTTATCACTCACTATGTTTAAATACTCAGCAACATAACTTTATATTTGGTGATGGCGAGCAAACTTCAGCAGCCTGAATGAACAACATCACTCTTGCTGCAAAACACCATCCGAGTGGCGGAAAGTGGGATTTTGAAGCCGTGGGCTCGAGTTATGGGTTGGGTTGAGTTGAGTTACTAGGCCAATACCGTCAGCGCAACTGCAAAGGCGAAACAGACTCAGAGCATCAGACTTCAGAAAATGTTTTTGCCTTCTCGTGTCTAAAAGTCAGAGATGATTCTCAGTCATTGATCCTGCTTCAGGATAATAATCTGTCCCGTCGAGGCAGAAGTCCGGTCCAAGTTCCACTCTGACGACTCCTGAGACTGGGGCCAGTTTGGGAAGAGGGCTTCAGAGAGCAGCTTCTGGCTTAGTGGACTGTCAGATGCTTTCACACGCAAAGACTCATAATCTCAGACTGTCAGAGTCAATACAATAATAAACAACAAAAATATTTTTTTTATTAGGCACCTAAAAGGTTCTGTAGCCATAACAGGTGAATTTAATTTGACCTTCTCTGAACTTGTGAATGCGCATGTTCAACTGTTCAATGCTTCAGTTGTTCATGCGTGGCATGCTGCTCTCTACAAGGTGATTAACAGCAAACATCACAAACGTGAGAGTCTGATCCACTAATCCGTCAATTAAAGTTCTGGTTCATCGACAGGTTGTATTGAAACAGTCCTCTTCACCAAGCTGCTTGGCTTTCAACATAGAGAGAACACGATGGGACCTTGCACCACTATAGAGTCAATGTCTTTCTTATTTTCCATAAAGTTCACCCAAAAGTCAAATATGCAGAACTTTTTGTGAATAGTTTAATTTATGAGTGAATCCAACCTCTGCTGAAGACAAACCCCCGGTTCAAACACAACCACATTTCAAATCAAATAAATGAATAAACTAAACACATTACTCTGCATTCACAACAAGCAACAGGTTTGGTTTTTTTTGTATTACTAAAAGTTAGAAAGAATCCAAAGAGCAATACAAC
Organism: Nelusetta ayraudi; assembly: GCF_046127955.1. Lineage (NCBI taxonomy): Eukaryota > Metazoa > Chordata > Actinopteri > Tetraodontiformes > Monacanthidae > Nelusetta > Nelusetta ayraudi. Next base: position 1,497,763 of record NW_027466178.1, on the reverse strand, counting down.
AAATATAGGTCAAATGCACATTTCTTTCAGTGCGCCCCCTCACTTTGATAGCTCCTTAATGGGGCCTCCCAGAGGACAGGCGTGCACCTACCTCTCCATCTAACAAATGTCTTACTCGCTGCTTTTAAGTATACAGGTCTTAACCACACACACATGCACACACACACGCATGCACACACACACACACACACACACACACACACACACACACGAAGAGTGACGGAATATGTCAATTACTGCCTAACAAGCACTTAAAGACAGCGAGCAGACGGCATCGGCTGGCACAAGCATTTTGAAGAAGTGGCTGATAACGGGGAGAGCACCTCGAAAAATGAGAAAAGAGGCGGGGGGTGAAAAAAAGAAGCTGAATGTATGATAAGTGTGCATAACGAGCTTAAGAGAGTGGGAAGATGAGAGGGAGAGTGACAGCAAGAGCGGCACACATCGACAAAAGCGAGCATGAAATAAAGGGAGCACTTAGAAAGGAGAAACCTGACGCACTACGGAGGGGGGAGGAGACAGCGGGGGGGTTTCGGGGAGTTTGGGGGGGGGGGGGGTCTGACTGCCTGCAGCAGAGGAGGTGAACCGGGTCAGCCTCGCCCAGGTGAGCTAGCAAGGATCGATAGGCTGGGGAGGGGGTCAGGCGACCAGACTGAGGATTGCCATATTGCCAGTCCGGAAATGTACCAAGGAGTCTGATCAGATGTTCTCTCAGCCACGTGAAGGAGTTGGTAACAGGGTGAGGCAATACTTAGCGCTCACTCAAGCTCAACCCAAAGACAGTCTAGGAAATCTCCAGTGTTATTCGTCGCTGTGCTTTATTTGTGGAAATGTCAACCCGTTCTGATGAGACTGCCCATATCACATCATCCACCCTGCATCTGTCATTTCCAACTAAACCCTCACTGTAATTCCGTCTAATTCTCCCTCAACAGACAACAACTGGTCACGGCTGAAAAAAAAAAAAAATCTTCAAGAGCGGCAGCATCTCCAAATGTTTGTGTCACAAACTAGTAAGTATTTGACCCACAAAAACAGTTTAGGTAAAGTTTCTTTTTTCAGAGAACAAAGGGCCAATTCCAATTCCTCCCTTAACTCCTCAATCTCGACCCTCGCCCTTAACCCTCAATCTTTGGCCCTCAATCTTGGCCCTCAAAAATAAGTGTAAGGGCTTAGAAATGGGACACCCCTTAAGTGCAGTTACGTCTTCAGACTGTGGGGGGCGGCCTTACGCCAAAGCTACGTCCAGTCTGTCAAGAAGACGACAACGACGAAGAAGAAGGAGAAAAAGAAAAAGACGGCGGAAAAGGAAGAAGTCCTCCTTCGCTACACAACGAGGTATACAAGTAACGTGAAGCCGGGACCGCCGGTCCGGTTGACAAACCTCGTAAAGTAAAAAAAAAAAAAATGTTACGCAACAACGATGTCAATAATCCATAAAAAAGTCTTAAACTAAGACAATAAAATGGTTTGGTAATATTTATATCTTTATTAACTAAGAAAATACTTCCATTTGTAGCTCGCTTTTACATCGCGATCTTTTTCGAAGATGTCCTGGCGAAAATACGCAATGCCTTCTGGGTAGCCCTTACTGCCAAGGGTGGTGCCGGAGAATCTCAATATTGAGGGCGATACAGCCCTTAAACTCCTCCCTCAACTTGACGTTCTTAGAATCGGGACAGCACTTGCATCTCGCGGGAGCGCGCATTTTTGAGATTGAGGGTTGAGATTGAGGGTTAAGGGAGGAATTGGAATTCACCCAAAGTCCCCCAACAGATCAGGAACTATGTGACCTATGCACATTAGCTGGCTGTGTTGGTCACAGACAAAAAGCAGAAATGCATAATAAAGGTTCAAGTCCCACTGACAAATCTGTCCTCCACATTTGACCAGTGAGCAGGAATCATTCTCACCCCCCACCAGAATTGACAATTTGAACCACTTTAACAGTCCTATGTACGACCCAGCCGGGGATGGAACCCACAACCTCGGTCAGTCTCAGGGCGGACCACTGAACTGGTGCTACATAGTGTACAGACGATGGGCAGAAGTATACAAACACCGTCGACAAGCCCTAAAGTATGATGTATGACTTTCCAGCGTGACTTTCTTCACTTCACTTCTGAGCCGGGCATTTATCTGCAGCTTTTCTGATCAAGAGTGTAAAGTGTTTTTCACGCCTCCAAAGGTCAGCGTCTTTGTTTACGGACGTCCCCTCGCCTCTCCGCCCGACTGTCAGCGCGTCCACTTGTAAAAAGACGGCGCTTGGTGCGAACCGCGGCAGCGGCGGCGCCGGCGGCGGCTCTGTCCACTTAATGGCAGCAAAACAATGGAAAAGCCAGAGTGAGTCTGCACAGCCTTAAGTGATTAGACGAGTTTCCCGCTAATCCCCCACCTTGAGCAGGTGGGAGGGGAACACTCCCGGGGGCCGACAATCGATCCCACAACAAAACACACACAAACGCACACATGCACGCCTTCCGGCAACCGCATCATCAAAACCATTCGGAGACTCATTTTTATTCTCTCTCTCTCTCTCTCTCTCTCTCTCTCTCTCTCCCTCTCTCTCTCTCTGCACAAAATAGCAATTACTGGCGGCGCGCTAACGAAGCCGCCAAACGATGGGACCATTAATGGAGCTGACACAAACAGATCGATTGGACATCCAGCGGACAGGTAGGGGAGTGGGCGGGCTGTCTGCACGGAAAAAAAAAGGAGAAAATGAGTTAAAAGAAAAGAAAAAGTGAACAAGTGCGCAGAAACAAACAAGCGACGCCTTGGCCAGCCGCCCGTGACGGCTGCATTCTAAACGGGCCATTACAACACAAACAAGAGGCGCGCTCATTGATTGGAGGCCTCTGGGGGACTGTAGCCACCTGACAGGCTTTGCGTCCTGTAGGTTTACCTGCACGCGGCTCTCCAGGGAGCCTCCTCTTTTTCAGCCTTCTGATTTATTTCATTATTTGTTTGAAATCACAGGATCAATATGGGTGCGCTTGAACGTGGCCCTGTTCCAGCGTAGCACGTAGCATCAAGCTAATTAATGTGTGGAGCAGTGTGGAATCCAGACACGGGTGAAATCAGGATTAGTTTTAAATATATATATTTTTGAAGCCTTCACTAAACTTTTAAATGGCCTTTAAATGTTAGCCTGGGAGTGTTAACAGTCATGTTATGTAATTATCATCATTTCATTTCAATGAAGCCAAATTAAGAATCAACACTTCAGATGCTTATTTTGAGAATAAACCACTAACCATTTTGATGAAAAATAATCTAATCATATATACTTAAAATCATATGGACTTTTAGCATTATTATCAGTATCACCTGTTAACCCATCTGATTAATGAGTATATCTGAATAATATTATTTTCATATCTTTTTTTTTTTAATTTTAGTGGAACTTCCTGCTTCATCTTCCTGGCTTAATTTATGGTTTACGGACCTTTAACAGGTTATGAAGGAAACAACCAGGTGGTTTTATTGGGAGGACTCAACTAGAGGGTGGAACCAACTTTCAAAATTAATTATTAGTTCCCTTCTTTTCTCCTTTTTATGTCTTGATAAAAAAAAAAACAGACATCAGGTTTCAGTTCAGTAACAACAACTAGATTCAAGACAGTTTGCTGGTGGGAAAGGCACCAGTGGTAATTAAGTCATTCAAAGGATTATTGAATTTGTCATTTTAAATGGAATCTCAGTGTGAACGCTGTAATAAAAAAAAAAAAAAGTGAGGCTGATCTGACACGACTTCCCGAAGACTCTCCATCAAGCTGGCAATGGCACTGTGAGACTCTTAATACCTGACTTCAGCAAAGACACGCGTCCTTGTCTTTTAGCCGCCGGTTTTTTCACGAGATGTCATGAGCGAGATTGGAACACAGGGAGAGCCGACACGGAGTGACCGGTGAGGGCACTCCTTTCAACCGCAGTATATGCGACCATGAAAAAATGAATTTGTCATTCATCAAAAACGTGTTTTTTGCTACCGTGGACACTTGTTGAGCTCTTGAGCACAGTCAATATTCCAGCAGAGCACCCGCACCCCCCTTCATCTATTAGATTATAGCGTGCAGTATTTGAGTATGCAGTTTGTCCGGAGCCGAGTCGCTGATGCACACCGCAGGTCGACGGCCTACCAGAAGTTCTTGAAGGGCGTGTTGACGTCGAAGCTCCGGCGGTCCGTGTCTCTGATGTTGGCGGCGGTCAGCTCCACTTCGGCGATGGCCAGGCCCGCTTTATAATCCTGGGAGGAGCAGAGCAGAGGCACGGAGAATCATTTGTAACGCGCATTAATGGCACGGTTGTAACCGGAGCACCACTTTAAGTCATTGATAATTACAGGCCTGTTTTTCCGCGGCGCTGGATTAGGAGATCAATCCACTCATGTCGGTGCATTAAGTGAGAGCGCACTTTACAAAGCCGACACGCCAGACGCAATGCATCGCAAATCTGGGTGATCTGTTTTACGTACTGGGGAATGTTTGCTCAAGTGAAACTGGGCAAAACTTGAAAAAGACCAGTTGGTAGCGAACCTGACGGCGCTTCTTTCTGATTGACCTGCTTGATTTCTGATTGTTGGTAACTCTGCAAGATATCTGACCGGTTCTTGACGCGTCTCACAACATTATGGCCAGAAAGAGTGCACGGCAGTGTTGGACTTCACTCTGGCCAAACCCTAGAGAGTGTGCGACAATCGGAACCTCCGGTGGGGCTCAAACAAACCAACTTCAAAGTCACTTGCATCCAAATTCTTCCCCATTCTGATGGTTTGAACTCCAGCAAGTCCACATACCTGAACAAGCAGAGTCGCTGGCATCTAATTAGCTATTCGCATTGACAAGCATCTGAAAATACTGTCCCTGATAAAGTCTACCGCATAATATGACCACGCCACATGTCATGTATTAGCATCAAACATTATTTTCCATCTGTTTATATCTATCGACGTACAACCTCTTTGTCATTGATGTGTAAAACATATTTGTAGGTTTCAGTGACGCCAACTCGGCCCCAAATTTCAGTCACTAAGCATTCTGTGAACTTCATCATCTTTACACCAAAGGAATTTTGCAGAAATAATGAACCCACAACTTATTCAGAACCCTCCACCACAAAAGGATCCTTGAGAATGTTAAGTGTCTTTTACCAGAAAGTACCACGAGGCTTTTAGTGAGCAAATTACAGACAGAGTCCCTCTAATAAGGTCGGGATCAACAGGTCACTTCATTAAAGTCCCAACTTCTTTCTTGCATGTGGTTTGAATGTCATTTGGCCTAATGAAACTAACAAACACAGCAGAGTTTCAGAGTCTAAGCTGATTAGCTTCCACGGGACATTTTCATTTGTATCGGCTGTCGCTTCATTTGAACTGCAGCAGGCCAAGACCTGCTGAGAGGTCTTGGCCTGCTGAGAGGCCAGCAGAGAATATTTCTGCATCTCACCGGCGACACATGTAACCACGAGTGCATTTTAAAACTTGTGTATGTTCCAGTGCGGGGCAGCAAATCTCCGTCAAAAGCAGAGGTGCGCCTTTCAGTTGCCGCCTTCCAAGATACTTTTCACAAACAGAGGTTAGATGAAGAGAAGCGAGAAGAGAAATGTTTCTGTTTTTTTGTTTTTTTCCTGCAACCCAACACTCTCCCATCTCCACCGCAACATCAACTCACACGTCATTTTGGGCCATTTTCTATAGCCTTGAGCTCTGAGCCCAGACAGCGGGAGCAGAGGAGGACAAAAGAAGCGCGCCCACACATGTAGAGGCACGACGGCGCAGGTATAGGAAAGTGCATCCGTGACTCCATCCGAACACAGGGGAGGCCAAAAAAAAAAAGTGAAGTAAAAGAAGGAGGGCGCGGAAAGCGAGAAAAGACAGTGCAGGTGGACTCGTCTGAAAGGGACGGGTCAGCCGAGACGGCTGGCAAAAAGAAGCTAGCGCGCAACAACAAAGAAGCCAGAACAAAAGCAGGACTTGCGGCCAAAAAAAGGAGAAGAAAAAAAACAACCCTCCGAAGGAGCGGCACCACATCCCACCACGTTGCACCCGATATAAAGCCTGTGTGTTTTTCACCGTTTGTCACTAGCAAAACAATTTAAGCTAATTATGCCAAACAAGGATGGGAGGGAAACAAAACACCGCCAGCTTTGTTGATCAGACACTTTTAGGGAACACGTGGCCTTTACGCAGTGTGTGCAGTGTGTGTAGTGTGAGTGTGTGTGTGCGTCTTTGTCCGTGTGTGCGCATATGGAGGCAAAAGCTGCCACTTCTCTCGCAGAACTCTTTTTTTTGACTAATTAGCTACAAACTTTGCGGCGCCGCCAAGTTTTACAGATTTCATTACAAACTGGAAGTCACATAAAATATTTGTGCGCTGAAAGATTTCCAGGCTGATCTTCCGGAGCTGTGTGGGTTGGTGCGACTGGGGGCGATGTAGTTCAAAAATCTTTACATCATTAGCCCCAATTACACCTTCTTAATTTCAGGGAGCTGCGTCGAGATTTGAGCCGCCAAAGTTCTTCACACGAGAAGTTCTTTTCTTTCGAGACGACCTGGCGGAGTGAAGGACGGCAACGCGAGCGAGGTCGGCGGCTGGTGGAGCCTGAGATACTTTAGATTTATGTCACGAGGTGAAGCTTTACACAGCTGTACAAACAAATTGGTGAAAGTGAAACTCTGAGGATCAGCATCAGCCTCATGCTTCTATGATGTCAGATAGTAGACAGACCCCAAAGAAACATACGGAGTGTCCTACTCATGGAAGATTAGAACTTCTGAGAATATATATTTTTAGGTTTCTATCAGTGTGTTGCTCCGAAATGTGTGAAGAAGGAATGTGTGTTATCTAACTCTAAGTGACACGTCTCAGCATTGAAGTCCCATTCCTGGCACTCGCGCTAGCATGGCCCACTGTTCAGTTCCAGAAGGGTTCAGGGTGGGAAAAATATATGGATGGTTTACAAGTGCTGCTGCTGCTCAAACTGTCCTGTATCACATGGGACGGCCCTATGGAGGAGGACCAGCACTGCATGTACACACACACAAACACGCACACCTGCCTTTGCTTCGAGGGTGAAGCAGTCACCTAAACCTAATGACCCTCATCCCTCTCCGGCAGCCAATTAGAGCTCTGGGTGTTTGCAGCCGGCCGGCCCTCTCCACTCGTTACCAGCCCAATATGTGCCGTGGCCTTCTGCCCTCTCCAATTAATTCACCAAGGATGGAGGGAGTGAGGGACGGTGGGATGACTGAAAGGGATTAGAGGTAAAAAATAACTCCCCCAATTACGGACGGGCAAAGGCTAGGAGGCGATCTTTGGCGCTGATGAGCGAGGAGGGGCAAACATTTTGGAAAGCGTAATTTTATGAACCTTTAGCCCCAAAAAAACACAACTGCAATCCCCCATCCCGCCCCCAGGGGGAAGAAAATGAAAACTTGTGGCTCAGCCAGTTGTGTGTGTACATGTAAGGCTCGCTGTCACATCCCAGCCACCCAACCGGTGAAACATGTTTAAAGTCTTCCGGCCTTTTGATGTTTCATTTCGTCAGACTGGCTTTAAGGCAGCAAAAGTAGAGGAGATCTTCAGCTGCGACGCTGCGGCCACTCCATGGCGGTGGGTGCTCAGAAACAGCAAACAAAGACCACCGCGCTGAGGAGGGGAGCGTGAAGGAGCTGGCGTTCGACGAGGCGAGGATTATTTTAAGACGGAGGAAAAGACCTGTTGGATGATGGCAAAGGATTTCAAGGCAAAGTAGAGGCGCAAAGAAATACAGTAAAAGCACATGCAGCTTTCTGATCTTCAATGCAAAAAAAAACTAAAAAAAACAGTACAGACCAACAACCAGGGATCCAGGGCTCCTTTACTCTTTTACTCCTTTAATGTTGTCCTTTATTTCATTTGAAAAGATGAAATAAGAGGAATTCTTAAATCTTGACTTCAAAATGTGGATTCTTTTTTTTTCATATCAATGTATTGTTTTGGGTGAGCGTCATTGAGTCAACGCAAGCCAAAACCCAACTTGAAAAACACTTAAAGCAGGAAATAGGCCTTTTTCTGTTGCTCTTTGTGGGCTCAAACCATCTCCCGCCGTACTCTGAGCATTTTTGGCTCTTTTTTTTTAATCCTGGACTACCTTGGAACACTGGCATGATTAATTAATCAGAACACTGTAAAGACGGGTAGAAAACAGCACGTGTATCTCCTCGGTTTACAGCCTCCAGCAAAAACAACTTGCTGCTTTTCTGGGCCTTCCACATGTTTGGAGGGAAGAACCACACAACTCCTGGCTGGGGTTGTTGCACTCACTAACCTTGGTGGGGCATCAGCCTCGGTATCAGTGCCCTTTGTGACATCACAAAAGGATGATTGAGTACTAGTGATGTATGAAGTGCACGTATGACACAGTCCAAGTGTAAATAAGTAAATAATATACATCTATATATGTATACACACGTGTGTACATATGCATCTACATACATACATACATACATACATACACACGTGTGGGTTCATGTGACCATAAACAGCTCCATCACAGGACTTGATGTCTAGTAGAAATGCAGCAACGGTGCACAAACGATGAACTTTCCAATAGCTCGTTCATCATGTTGGATTAAATCCTTCACTCCAGTGAACCTGAACGCAGCGCCGCTCCGCCTGCCTTCCCCCTGCATTCCCCCTGCTCCGCTTCTCCACCTTCCTACCAACCGCCGATGCCCAAAACAGCGGCGCGCGGCGAGGAGCCGGGCCAGAATCGAACCCGAGCCGCTGGGGACGGATGTTTCCATCCATACCGTTTGGCCCCCACTCGTCCTCCCTAATGCAACCTCTGCAACGGCAGCGTTCCCACCATCCTCTCCACTTCGTCTTTGTGCCAGTTTTCATTCTCCCTCCGTCTTTGTCGTACGCCTCTCTCTCTCTCTCTCTTCCCGCTGCCAGCACAGCCGCATTCATGCCGTTGGATTTAGCCAGTAAGCTGAAATAATACAATTAATTTGTACTCTCTCTGATTCTCCGTTTCCCTCTCCCTCTGTTTTTCTCCCCCACTGTCTCAGATCAAGGAAGTGGAAATGTGCTGACACGAAAGATCCCCCAAAAGACGATTCTAACCAAGATGTTTGTTCGCGCTGATGAAAAAAATAATGAAAGGCAAACAGCTAAACCAAAAGGAGCGCGCATGACAAAATGAGAGCCGAGGAGGGAGGGAAATTAGCTGGATGTGTGTTGCCTGATCAAAAATGCAGATGAACAGGCCGCTGGGCGCTTTAAGGAGCGGTATCGCATGCGTGAGACGTATCTTAACATCTCAGATAAGTTATCTCGCTGCAGGAGCAGTAGTGGAACAGAAGCTTCACGATATGAGAGCCGGTCCAGCCGTCTGCTGAGAGCGACTCAAAAGAAACGTCAGAAAAGTATCTCCGCTTTATTCTGCATTAAAGAAACGCCACATCGTTTCTCCACCTTAAGATCAGGTCATCACACATCATTTTTTATAGTTCACTGACATGTGGCACCACTGCCATTTGCACAGCACCACCAGCTGGCCTTTTTTTTTAGGACGTTGTAGCCCTGGTTGCCTGCCCAGCACCCTCTGGCAAAGAGCTGCCAAAGAGGGCAAACAAGATGTTTTGAAAGGAGAAGAAAGAAGGAGAAGAAAGTGTAGCTGAGCGAAGGTCTGAAAACATGCAGCCTCTTGAGACAATGCCGGGCAGGCTACCAGAGTTATAAGGTTCCATAGCATGCCAGGCGGAGGCGCCGTGGTGCCAGTCTTTCCATTACAAGGCAGTGAAAAGCGGAAATGATCAGAACGTAGAGAGATACCGCGTTACCTTAAGCAGGAGAGGTGGCAAATAAGGACAGATTCACGTTGGTGTGGGAATTATTTAAACAAAAAAAAGACTGCGCTGCCGTTAGAGGCCCTGCGAGAATTAAATATAAACACCATGAAACATTTTCATTGTGTTGTCTGGCGCAAGATTCTGAAAACAGTTCTCTTCCTTTGATGAAAAGCCATTGTTTCAGGCACAAAAAATAATTTCACAAGCACAAAGTTACCAACTTACTCATATTTAGTCTGTGTAATGAGAATCTTAAAATGATAGTTTGTTCATAATATAAACGTGTAACTTAATATTTTTATCACATAAATTGAACAGTTATACAACTGATGAATCAAAAAGTTTAGGTGACTGCAATCTTTTTTTTTCAATATATAAAACGGCCCTCATCACTTCCATAAGGAACAGTCTTGCTTTCCTCTTGTGGAGGCTGTAGCGTGAGCCTGAACAAGACAGAAAATACTGCTCTCATTTGTGTATAAATATATATATTTTTTTCTCCCACTTATTCAGGGCGTCTCTGCAGGTTTCATGAGTATCTGCGTAGCTGCCTCATCTGCTTAATTTTTTTTTTTTTTTTTAAAAATGATCTTATTCTTTTCAAACAGGAAGCTGTCATCCTGTAGAGAGGAAGTCCCGGCGGCGTTGGCAGTACCTGTTCTGTTTTGCAGAGTCTGACTTTACTCCCCGCCAGGGACACCAGCACTCTGCCTTTGTAACCGCGGAGCTCCAGCAAGCCTCGCCTGTTTGCAGAGCCGTGGTGGGGGAGACTGTCGGAGCGCTTCTGGGAAGCGCCGGTGGGGAGGTGTGTGGCCGTCTGAAGAGCTTCCATCCACTCCTGGCGCTCCCCTGTGGACACGTGCGCACGGCAGAAAGAAGAGGGAAGGAGGGTTATGTGATGCATGTGGGTAAAAAAAACGTAGAGAAGACTGAAAGTGAGAGACGTGATATTCAAGAGACGCCCGGAGCGGGACGTGCTGACCGTCCTGAGGTCTCCAGTTTTGTCGGGGTTCATACCTGCATGGCTTTCACTGGCTCGGTGGACGCTTAAAGGGAAAGTTCCGCATTTTTGGCAAATTCTCCTTCTGCCATAATACTTGGGTAGGTACACTCCCTTTAATAATCGCTGCCTGTTGTCTCCATATCAAGGGGGCTGAGACACAGCAACCATAATGGATTTGAACGGCAGGTCTGCCACCCTCAAAACTCATCAAATACACAATCCAACAACTCCAAAACACACTGGCATGGATAATGTGTGACCTGCATGCTCACTACCTGACAGTTGAAGGGATTTTACCGAATCATATGACTGTCGCGATTGTGGCAGTGGGGTAATATGCAAAAATGTTGAACTGTCCCTTTAACGCCTCTTACATACTGATGCAAAAATATTTCAGTTGAGAAGAAGGGGAAGTAGAAGACGGTGAAAATGAACTCAGCTGCTGGAGGAAAAACTGCACAGCTTGCGATACAAACGATGACATTGGAGATGCTCATCCCTGATGCTGCTGCCAGCATCGCCGGCCTGCAGCAAAGTGATGGTAATGCAAGACAAACACGCCGCCTCATTAAAATATGTGTCATTTTATCTGTACTTTTAAACTGGAAAGGATTCCAACTTCCATTTCATGCAACAGCATGGTTTGTTTTGCAGTTATTGCTAAGTGGACTCGACTGAATGATGGGCAAAAGTCTGTTTTTATGTTTCTTGATTCTTTCTTTCCCAAATTTCCCATCTTTACTTTACCACATGGTTGATTATCCACAAGCTAAATTGATCTCAAGCAGTCTACTCATTTAGTCTACTACATTTAGCCCTCTGTTTACAGCCTCCTGTGTTTTAGCTTCAGCAGTTGCCATACACATTAGCACTTGAAGTACGCAGTTACTTTATTCTGTAAAATACTCAATTGCTTATGAAAATAAATACCTTATAGCGACTGAAGTTTAAAAGTTAGCGTCTGAGTCCCAGAAGGAAAAGTGCACTGTGGACTCAGAAAGTTTCTGACTATCTTCAGATTTTCATTCCTAAAGTATCATCAAATGTGACCTTTCTGAAGCAGCGATTTTTACGTATCATTTGAGTGCGTCTGTTGCGATAGCGTGCAAAAACAATGCAGCCTGGGAGATAATCATGAAGACAGATTGCAGTTATTTTGCTGGAAAATCAGGTGTCCTTTATTTCCGTACGACTATTCAGAGGCAGGAATGAACACCATTTATCTTAGGGGCCGAGGATCTCAAAAAAACAAAAACAAAACTTATCAGATCTACAGGAAAAAAAAAGTTGAAAACCAGCGTTCTCTGTGAGCTTTCATTGCCTGAAGCGATGTCTGAGAAGTCTCCGCTCAGCACGGTGTCCTGCGGCTGCCACTCCAGATGTGCAGTCTCATCACAAGCACGTTTGTCCTTGAACGAGACAATGAATTTATATAACGTTGCAAATCGCCCCGGATTACCACGCAGTCCAACGCACTGAGCGCCGAGCGTCGCGCCGCGTTTCAATACGGGGTTTCAAACGTTGCGCACTCCAAAAAAAAAAAAAAAAAGTCAGAAATCCCCCTCCTTCACGCATCTTTTAACGCAACTTTTCAAAACGTCATTAGAGGGAAGAGAGGAGCGACGCTGTGAAGCTCATTCCCCTGCCGACCCAAGACGGCGCGCTATCAAAGGCGACAAAGCAGGAGCAGAGGAGATACAAGAGGACCGTAAACACACACAAAACACGCATCACACGTCTGCGGCGGAAACCACGGCTGGGTGTTTTCAATCAAAGACATGAGAGAGCGGAAAAAAAGAGAGAAAGTAGCGTGAAAAGAAGCAATCAGTCGGGACGAAGCCGCCAACACAAAGGAAGAGCAACAAGCTTCTCTTGTCGTTCCAAAAAAGGGAAATTCAGAAAATGAAGTTAAGTTTCCTCTAAAGCAAATTCTTGCATCAACTCATCAAACAAAAGAAAAAAACAAAAAAATTACTCTGACAGAGTTGTCGCGGCGTAAAAAGTAGCAAAGACATGAAGAGAAAGCTGTGAGCAACAGTGTTTGGCTGCACAGGAAGTGAATTTCTGGACAGTCACGAATTTGGGCAGGTGACCAGATGGAGAAAATTGCGGTGGTTTCCAAAGGAAGGACTTGGTGTGAAGGTCCAGACCCATCAGCAGCGAGCAGGCCAGTGTTTGTTTTTCGGGTGTAGTCAAAAGAGTTTGCACTTTTTTATTTCTAAGCTTCCAAATTCAGTCGCTGGTGGTGACTTTCGGCAGGGAAACCGTCTCTGACCTCATCTGACCGCATCCTCCAGCTCTCACTGTCCTTCATCTCCGTTTCTTTTGCACTCCTTTTACACCGTTTAGCAACCGATGCAGAAAGTGGGCCACCCACCCACAGTCACGAGTCACGCGTCAATCATCCCGCGGCCACCTCCAACCTGTCATCCTTCCTAATTGACCTTAATTGGATTCTTGATTGTCACCTTTCTGCAGCGTCTCCGACCTTCCAGTCAGACGTCTTCTGAAGGATGAACTCTCCGAGCGTCCTCAAACTACCCAAACCATTCAGGACCATTTGTGGTCCGGCTGGCAGGGCCCGCCCGCCCTCCCAAAAAAAAAAGAAAAAAAAAGAAAAAAAAAAAGACTTCTGAATTTACAAAGAGGCGGTGTTAATAATAAATGTCCTGTTTAATTATTGACCTCTCTTTACATCACTGGGCTTCACTGTTGGGCTCTCCGCCTGCTTTTTCTGACTTCCATTACCTGTCCTGCTCACTTATTTGCCTCTTCATTTATTCAGGGCCTTCTTCAACTCACTTGCTCCCTCCTTTCTCACTTCTCTTTGGCCCGGCTGTCAATTTTAACCCGGCGAGGGGAAGTCAAAGCAGGAAGTGGGAGGACAGAGAGAAAACTTGAAAGAAGCGGCGACTGGGCCTGGACGCCTGTGGGCTGACATATGTGCATCCGACTAGAGACGGCAGATACGTTTTTCTTTACTTCTGCAGCACGGCGCGCTTGCCAAATTCTTGTTGTTGTTTTTTCCCCTCTTCCACTCGGCATGCAAACATGCCCTCACTTCTGCACACTCATAAAAAATAATAAAGCTACATTCCCTGACAGCCCAGTCTGGCTTAATCTCTGGCTGCTGTGTGTGCATGTGCATTTTTTTTTGTGTGTATATGCGAGCGTTTGAAAGGCTATCCCGTCATTGTTGTTGTGCAGAGAGAGGACGAGAAAGACGAGCAGATAGTTCCCTCCGAAAGTGGATGAGATAAAAGCAGGGTCCACTCAACGCCCGACAGAGATCTTTCAGGCCGCCCACGCAGTCTCCACCGACGGCAGCGGGAGGGGAAGACAGCAAAGATTATACAGAGTGATATACTGCGTGTGTATGTGTGTATATACACACACAGGTTGAGCACTGCCATCTCAGCATGTGCTGACTGCTGATGTAAATACCGGCCAAAGCCTTTCATCTGACTAAATGGAATCCGTTCATCAAGCTGCTCCGACTCAGAGATGCGATTATTCTTGTGGTGGAGAGCGATGGTGATACAGCCGGCTTCCTGGAGTCACGCTTGGTGGAAAACCGAGGTGCCAAACGAAAAGGCTGAAATGAGTTCAGATGAGTTGAACTTGGTTGAGGGTGCAGGTTTGTTTGCGCTCGTCCCAGTCGGTTCTATACAGGCGGACCGAGTGCGTTTTCCCCACTGCTCGGTTTCATTTCACACAAGCGAAATGTCGATCAAAACAACATGATTTCACGTAAAGCCGCGGGAGAGTTGTCGCCTCTTTGTTGGTCGCAAATCGCACAACGTTTTGTTGCACTCAGGAAATTGAGGAGTTTTCCTCTGGGATGTGTTGGTCAGAATGGACCAGCAGTCTTTGCATCTCTCCATAAACACGCCAGTCGATTGGGCCTCATATCAAGCAACGACGACAGAAGAAAGTGGCACTTGTTGGTCTTCCTGTCACAGCACGGCCCTGCAGACTGCGGTGTGTGTGTGTGTGTGTGTGGGTGTGGTTTTGGTATGACTGCTGCATTCAGTCGCGTCAGTCACACTTGAATCACACTTGAAGCCAGAGTGTGATTAAGCAACGTCGAACGACTTTTTCTGCAAATAATTAAAAAAATGCCCTGAGTTTTTGTTTTATCTCACACTGTCTCACCATTAATATCACCAACCTTTTTTTTTTAATTAAGCAAGGCTGCTAATTAACGACTGCAGCTATTTTGTCAGGTTTACAAAAAGAACAGTCAGCATGTGTTACTATGGACTACACAACAAGCACATTAAAATGCAAACCAAGCATCCAGAAAAGAAATATCAACCAGCGATGCTCACAATGCAGCCATGTGGCACAATAACAGGACAAAATTTAGAGATAGAAAACAGCAAAAACACACAAATACACTTTCACAGGAAGTCAAAGTTGTGTACTTCAAGTTTCAAGCCAAGGAACAAAAACACAGATTTTTTTTTTTTTTTTTGCCACGCTGGTTAGCACTGTGGTTTCATAGCAAAAGGCTCCTGGGTTCGGATCGGGATCTTTCTGTGGAGTTAGTTTACACCTTCTTGCCGTGTTACACATCGGTTTTTGTGCGGATGACACGTTAGCCACCTCGGTCATTGTTGGCCCAACGTGGCGGTACATTGCGTTGCACGTTTCTGGACAAATCATACATGCTGATCTCACAATCTCGCTGTATTTATTGCTTGAATCTGCTTAGAGGTACACTGTGTAAAATTCTGCCATCTAGTGGTGAGATTTTCGATTGCATTTGTCACCCTCCCTCTCCCAAGTTTGCCAGTGAACTATGCTGGTCTACGCACACAAATCGGGACACCTCCTCCACCTTCTTCTTTGTTAGTTTATTTGAGGACACGTGCATTCGCCCTAAATACAAAACACGCTGCCAGGCAGCAGGATTGTCCACACCAGTCTTCCTTAGAAATATAGCGGTGCAAGATGGTAACTCAGTGGGTGCAAGACCCTTATTGCTTTATGTACATTATTATATATAAATAAGAACAATTCTCTGAGTAGGAAAACCAAATTACTTTTACTGTACTGTGGGTATGCACGTTTATTCATATATTTACAGGCAGCCTATTTTGCTTTTACCAATATAAAAATCATAAGTCAGGCCAAATTTTACACACTGCACCTTTAAGTTTAAGATGACTAAGGGATGATAGGTAGTTAGAAATAGGTAGAAAAATTGCTCCCATGTGCATGATAGCAAGTCACTGATGGGCACAGACAGAGAGGAGTGGCAATGCTACAAGGAGACCTGACAGGAAGTGTGGGGGCGTTGACAGTAAAGTAGAGAAAGTCTGAGTGGCGCCCTCTAGTGGATGGTAATGAGCATGTGCCCTGCGACAGACTGACAAAACAAGCCATTAAAGTTGAAAGTTGAGGTTGAATCAGGTATATTTCCTTCAATATCAGAGCCTTTTTGACCTAGCATCATAGCAGAGAGGCCTGGTATCCATCATACCATAAATCCTCTTACACAGATTGAAAAAACTCATAAAATAGAACCAATGTAAACCAACGGCTGCATCTGTTGCATTTTGACCCTCTGTTACGAAACGACGTGCATACCGAGCGCAAAATGAAGAGCAAAGTTAGCAGCTTGCTCATGGAAACAGCATCATTTCCAGCTAAGACAGAACGTCCCTTGATACTCAAGCACTGCTCGTGTTGTAGCCTGACTTTTTGGTGGAGTAGCGGTGTTGGCCGCTATCATTTGAAAACCTCATAGAGATGAAGAGTGCGCTACTCCTCCTGTCTCCCCGACTCTGTATCTCCGGCGTGACGCTCCTCCTGCCTCCACTCCACCTTCTTGTTGTTCTCCTCGCTCTTTCTCCGAAACGCGCCGTCATCTCGGGCAAAATCAACACGTGTTTTTTTTTTTGTTGTTTTTTTTTTTTTCCTCTTGCGGAAAAAGGCAATCGCCGGCGCGTCGGAATACAAATCATCAACATTTCATTACGCCATCAATCCCATCCCCTCCCCCGCTCTGCACCGCTCCTCGCTGTCCCGGCCGTTTCCCATCACTTCCCTCCCTGCCAAACTCTCTCCTCTGCTCGCGCTTTCTTCTCCCCCGGACCTGCCACCGCTCTCCTCGTCATTCCCTCCCTCCCTCCCACCTTCCCTCCCTCCCTCCCTTCCTCCCTGCCTGCCCTCCTCGTTCCGTCTCTTCCCTCTCGAGCTGACAGTACCTGAGGGAAGAGGCCACCTGCGGACCAAGTGGAGAATCAGCCGACAGCTGTGTGCACACTCTCTCCGGTGGCCTTCAATTATTCACTGCCCCCCACCTCCCCACCCAACCACCCCTCCGTCTTTGCCCGTGCCCTTTTCATCTGCGCCTGCCGTTCGCCGCCGTTACCTCTCTGTTGCTTTTTCACACTGAGATTGCGTGTCAGCCTCCCTCCATCTGTGTTACCCTCTCATTTAGGCCCCTCCCCTTCCCTTGTTTCTCCCATCTCCTGTCCTCTAATAATCCCTGCTGGACGCCTTCGAGCTCGCTCTCTCTCCCTCTCTCCCTCTCTCCCTCTCTCCCTCTCTCCCTCTCTCCCTCTCCCCCCCATTACCCCTCCTGCATCAGCCCAGCAGCTCCTAACCTCCACTTCACTAACCAACTCCCCCTCTTTTTCCCCACTCGTCTGTCTCCTCTTGTCTTCCTCTTCCTCACGTGTTTCCCCCGCCCCCTCCCCTCCCCCGAAGATTGATGACTCTTCGCCACAAGGCGAGTGGGCCTGTTTAAAGATGCATGAGGTGATGAGGCCAACTTTTCTCCTCTTCCTCCTCCTCCTTTCCTTGCTCCCTCGTCCCTCTCCTCCACCTCTGCCAGAGGCTTCCCGCCGATCCAGGCCCCACCTCCAAATCATGCAGAACCCCCCTCCCCCACCTCCCACCCGGTTCTCGGGGCAACGGAGCTATGACGCTCAGCCGGCAGACAGCTTGACAAATGATGCTGCAGAGGAACCATGACTCATAAACGGACAAGAAGAAGAAAAGATGGAGAAAAAAAAAAACCTCTGCCGTCATCGATGTGACGCCACATGTCTTGAAAACAGATTAAGAAGCTATGATGAAAGTCATGGAGAGGAAAAGCTTGAGTAAGCAGGAGACGGCGGGTAAAATAGTGTTTTAGATATAAAGCTTCCCACTTTGTTCCAGGAGTTACTTTTCGTCAGTGCTTGATAAATGATTTATTTTGGAAACAGGCATGACCCCAAAGTGTTGATTGATCCACTGATAAAATAATCAAGTTTATCTTCACAAATAGATGCCTGTAACTGCAAAGTCATCCACAATGAGGTATTTAGCGTGGCGTCACAACCCTGACCTTTGACCTCTGATACATAGCATAATGATACTACCAGGTGAGGATGAGCAGGCGGACGATGGCTGACAGTTCAAACCTCTGGATTTATTCCGCTCCCTGCTCAAAAGGATAAAAAAAAAAAGGTTTGTGCTAACACACCAGAAGGTTTGTGCTAGCATATGGAAAGCGCCCCCTTGCGATGTCACAAAGGGCAGGGACGTTACTTGTAGGTTGGTGACTGGGGTGACGAGCAGAAGGTCCAAGAAAACATCTGTCTTCTCAGGAAAGCCCAAAAGAAAGGAGACAGGCTGTTAACAGAGGGCTAAATATGTTGCTTTCTGGAGTTGGCTAATTATTTATGTGAGGCTGCTCCACTGAAGTGCGGCATCATTAAAACTTCCCCCTCTCGGGCAGTGAGTCAGAGCAACTCGATGTCACCAGGAAGCCAAACTTCAACGTCTCTGCTCCGTGCAGACCAAAGAGAAGACAGGAAGTGACCCCAGAAACGGACCCCCGATTAGCGAATGAGCAGTTTGACCTGAGCTGCCTAATAGGCTGCCATCGAGCAGACGGGAGGTACCGAGCGCAAAAGTGTCTCCTTCCCCTCTCATTAAGGCCGACACAGACGAAGCTTCCGGCTGAAAGACGAGACAAGACCTCCTTCGTTTTGTCTGACAGAGAGGATGAAGTGGCGACGGAGGTGTGGGACTATTAACGGATGGTCCGGGGGAGAGTTTGTTCTCTTTTCAACACAGCCTGCACCTTTACATCAACTTTGTGACAGAGGGTCAGACAGGGACACTGGGTCATTACTGCCAGCAAAACCTCCCTGAGTGCCATACATCACCCAGCCGCTCCGATCTTTTTCCCGCCTCCAGCTGGACTCTTGGACCAAACTTGTCTTGCCAGCGATCCAGAGTTTACCCCATGACTGTCCTTATTCTCATTAGCTTGCACATTCCTTTCCCCCCTCGCTAAATGTCACGTGTGGAATTTGGTTTCTTCACGCGTCACTGAATTGTTTCCAGCACTGCGCAATTGGTTTGATTTCAAGCACCTGCTCCTTTGACATGATTGTGTAGCAACAACGTCCCTTTGTGATGTCACAGAGGGCATCGACGGCTACCCCAGGAAAGTGACAACACTAAGCCCTCTGAGTCCGATTTGTTTTTGTTCCATTCCAACATGTCGAAGGTCCAAACAAGGGAAGCCCACACCCAGCATATATGCAGGAGGCTGTAAACAGAGGGCTAACAATTTCTCTTACGCATCTTATTATATTTTATTGTCATCTTTTTATTTCTATTATTCTTTATTTCTGCTCTACTTATGCATTTTAATCTGTCTTTTTGTCTTTGAAGACTGTTATTTTTGTTTTTCAAATGCTTTTAAAATGTTTGAATTTTTAATTACGTAAAGCACATTGAGTCGCCTGCTGTTGAACTGCTAGCTGGTACCTTATTATCACTGCTCTGGAGTCTGGCTGGTTTATTCACTGGAGTAGACTCTTCTTCTTTGAAAAGAAACCCAATGTAATATAATGTAAAAGCTTGACGACAGAGCACTTCTCTTAAAGCCTGTGTTTTTCTAAGTTAGACAAAAGGCAAAGCGGGAGGTGGTGATCCATCTTACTTACTGGAATGATTATTCAGTTAGCGAATTTCATTTTGGTCAGAGGCACAAAACAAACGCATGATATATGTGCAAATATACAGTGAGCGAAGCCAACGCTGCTAAGCAAGGCGGCAGCAGAATAACAAGGCAGGCAGGTAACCTCAGAAAATGCTCTGCCAGGAGACACCACTTCGGAAAACTTGTTTCTCGGCAAAAGCAACTTTATGGCGGAGTCACGCAGAATTGACAATCAGGATGACTCACGGTGGGGGCAGGAGTTAGAACCGGACGCGGTGGGGAAGCAGAGCCGTCCAGAGGGAGGGGCAGACGAGAACCGACGAGGGTGGAAAAGAAAACGTCAGAGGAGGGAGAAGCAGGCGAAGGCAGAGGATTGGAGCGACAGAGGCTGACGGACCGGGAGGAAGAACTGAAGGGGCCTCAGGGGATAACGGCGGCGCTATCGGCTCGCTCTACCTTCTCGCTCGGCCCTGAAGACGAAGGTCCGCAGGGAGGTGACCACCTCAAACTTGTTGTCGCCAAGTCCTCGCACCTGCTTGATGCCGCCGGCCAGGATCATCCCCTTGGAGTACATCTCCTGAAGGGAGGAGGAGAGGAGAGAGTCAAAGGCCGCAAAGCGAGACCACGCAGAATCACGTTGATGCTCACATCTGTTAATCGGAGCGTCGGCGCCACAATCACTGCCGTCCGGCTCGTCGTCGAGTGCGCGATGCAGAGTTGCCGCCATTCCCCGCGTCGTGTTTCAATTTGAAAACGCCGGCGAGAGACGTGCCCCATCAAACTGCAGCCGCAGCTCATTAATAGTGTCACATTTATTTGAAGAAACCCAGTTTCCCTCTTGAAGCAATAACTTTGATAAATGGCCAAGAGGTGTTTGGGCAAGATGCGTTAAAATAGACAAATAAATATATAGATAAATAATCGTCTCCGGGGATGGAAACAGGAAGCCGCTGCTGCGTGTTTTTAATGGCCGGAACAAATTTACATTGACGAGATCTTTGACACAACAGGCAAACAACTCAAATTACGGATGAAAAATGTGTGACATTGGGAGAAACGTCCCACCTAGTCAACGATGGTGCATTAAAGGCGGCTCCAACACAAGAGTTACACCCAGGGCGAAGTCGTTCGGTGTTTAGAGACAAATTTACAAGACGGAAAAGAAAAAAACTTCTCGGATATTCACAAAGAAACCAGCCGGACTGGGGATTGGGATAAAGCACAGGAAGTGCTTGCCGGGTAAAACAGGATTCAGCTGTGTGTGTATTATTTCATTATGCCTGTGTTTTTTCCCCACCTCTCAGCAGTTCCAATGGAGGAGTCTAAATGTGGAGAATAATGCACTGGAGGCATTTAAAGTACTGGGACACGGTTGGTAAGAAAAGTAAACAGAAATGGCAAAAAAAAAAAGAGAGAGAGAGAGAAATAAGACATCAATATTAGCAGCTGTGAAAGATGGGTGCGACAGCAACAGAATGAGAATTCTGACAGGGATGTAGGAAGATACCACAAAAAATAACAAAGAAAGCCAATACACTTCTGGCAGGGCTGTATTGTTGAACTGCAGTGACCTCGTGGCAGCTGGGTGACTTGGATTGTGAGAAAGTGAACTCAGTCATCCATCTTGCCAACCTCTATACTGGGAAAATGAGCCGTCATCAGCACCCCTGAAACACTCAGTTGCAAGCTTCCTGCTGAAGCTGATGCTGTCAGGAGATGGAAGCTAGCTTGCGGCCCCTGACGGTGGAACCGACGCCTTGCCAGAGGAGTCGTCGCTGCTCTGCGAGAGGTACGGCGGCTTGCAAAAATATTCATACCCCCTGCACTTCTCTGCAGTTTGTCACGTTGCCCCCACAGACATATTTTATAGGAATTGTAAGCGAAGACCGACACAAAGTGGCACACGGTTGGGAAAAAGACAGAAAATGATGAATGATTTTCCATTTTTCTGACAAATGAAAGACTGAAAAGTGCAGTGAGCAAAAGTGTTCAGCTCCCCGTTTCTCTGAGTGCAACAAAATTGCCTTCAGAAGTGGCCTGATGATTGCTGAATGATCCAATGTTGACCTAATGACTCAGCAGGGGACCACCTGTGAGTAATCAAATCGAAAAACAAATACAGCTGCTCTGCAACGGCCTCAGAGGTTTGGGAGAGAATGTTGGGGAGAAAATAGCATCAGGAAGTGCACGGAACACGCCAGACACATCGAGATGAAGTGTGAGGAGAAGTTCAAGGGGTGCAAATACTTTTACCAGTGCCCTTTATGACATCACTAAAAGCTTCACGAGGGCTATTTCACCTGAAATGTTCTGGAAAGTGAGTTAAGAGTTAACTTTTCTCATTTTTCAGCAGCAGTACACTGACAGGCCTGCCAAAACTGGAAGAGGAATTTTGCACCATGTGGGAGCTTTGAAACAAGACAAAAAAACAGCAGTAAAGTTCTCATTTTCTCAATAAACGGCACAGTTTTTGCTGCACTCCTGATTGGCTTTTGGCGAAAGGTCCGTCAAACACTGCGTTTAGCAGCGGCTGACCAGGCAGGGTCGTGACTAACGCCGATCTTTGCACCAATAGGATTCCTCAAATGATTAACATGTGGTAACAGGGGACTCAATGCGAGTGGCCAGCTTGAATAAAACCAACAGAGGCTTCAGCCAGTTTATCAAGATGGTCATCCTCTTTCCAAACGCTGCTCGTTGGCCCCCACAGACACCTGAGACAAATGCACAGAGTTTAGAAAACGTTCCATCCGGTGTGTCAGGTCAGAGCGAGCGGAGAGGACATCGCGATTCCCTGACGGCACACCAATCAATAGTTTTAAAAACAAAAAAAAGAGGAAGAGAAAAACAATAAAAGACGATGCATAATTCATGGCGGTGATGTCATTACCATTGCAAAGCACGGGGAAATTTCTCTCTTTTGTGCTCCACCGGCAGGAGTTTGACCTGAATCCTCATCCTCAGAGTCCCGTCCTCCGGAGTCGCCGAGACAACGGGAGAGGCTCACGCTCGTGCTCACCAGCGGAGCGCCGGCGCTCTACTGTAGCTCCACGCCAAGGAGCCGCGCTCGCCCGCTCCATCGCACGGTTCTTAATTAAGCCGCCTGACCTCGCCATCTACAAAAAGTCTATTTCCAGAGACGGAGCTGCTGAAAATACACCAGACCGTGCCACCGGTGCGACGTTCCAGGGAGTGGGGGGGGGTGGGGGGGGGATGAATGGATGATGGGAGGGTTGAAAAAAGAAAAAAAAAGAAAAGGGAGAGAAATTGGGTTGGTGCGAAGGGTCAAGGAGAGGCGCCGAAGGGAGTGGCCGAGAGGACGAGAAGAAAGAAGAGGGGAGGGTCGAGCAGAGGACTGGGAGGAGGTCAGCGGGCCGCTGCTGGGAGGGAGGGATCAAAAGGAGGAGAAGATGAAGACGGGGGGAGGGAGGGAGGGGGAGGTATGGGAACGATGAGGAGATATTGCTGCAAAATGAAGGCGCCTGAGAGGGTCAGCCGGGGGTCGTCCTCATATTAAAGCACCATGTTAACAAAGGCGAGAGGCGGCTCAAGCTAATTAGCCACCATCCTACCCCCCGCCCGACTCTCTCCTCAGCCTCCCCAGTCTAAATTTAGAGGCAGGTTTAGGGGGACGGCGGCGAGGAGAGCTGCATCCGGCCCGACGCCTCGACGCACCAATAATTAGAGCGCGGCGGTGCCGGCCGACGGTAATTAATTGTTTTAATTCCGGTTTGGGGGTCACAAAGTGGAGGCCTGTTTAATTGCGAGCGCCGCATCTGTAAATACTCTGGCGGCAGGGGGAGGAGGACTCGCGCACAACACACACACACACACACAGGTGCATACACACACGCACAAAACAGCCGCCTACACAGAAACACACACATGCAATATTTGGATCTCAGGAGGCAGCGCTACCAACGATGCCCGTCTCTCTCTCTCTCTCTCTCTCTCTCTCTCTCTCTCTCTCTCTCGTCCGCCCAGCATCCAAACATCCCCATCACTCGTTCCCGACTCGTTGGCCCCGCCCACCATTTATCAGGCGGCGTCCTCGCCTCTCAAAAGCAGCCTGCTAAACTTCAGGAAACAATCAGGGCAGATCCACGCCGCTAAAGCCCCACAATAATGGAGGCAGCGCACGAGGAGGGTGGTTGGGTGGGGCGAAGAGGGGTGGGTGGAGGTAGTGGGAGGGTGCGGGGGGGGGCGGGGGGGGGGGGGCACAAAGGGGCTGGAAAGGGGAGTTTTCTCGTTCCACCGGAATGGAGCTCCAGTTGGAGCCGCGACCGCGGCGTGGAGGCAGGAGGACACCACCTGGCCGCAGCAGGGAACTGCAACCTCTGCTGCAAGGCGCAGGTTTGCGTCTCCACGAAGGGTGAGTGAAGGATATTTAAGTTGCTTTGAAGCCAACTTCTCCAAGGCAACAGCGAGTTGGTGTGAAGGCTTTGCTGAGACGGCGCCGTGCATTTCACCGACGCCTTGTGGACCTTTCCATTACCACACATTTCATTTCATTTAAAAACCCCAGGCCAACAAGACTGACAGTGTCAATACATCAAACCGTCTTAAAGCCAAAGTGTCTTTTTTTGTTTGTTTTTTGTAGTGTGCAGGGCTTTATTTTTTTTGCCACCGAACAAAAAACATAGAATGAAATTCCAACATATATCGAAGATTTTACTGAGAAGTGCGAAAAAAAAAAAATTCATGCTGATATTTCATGGCTGTTCCAAATATATGCTGACGGCATATCAAAATGCAACAATGTGGACTCTGAGCCTGTGCGCCTGCATCAAGGTTGTGCATTCAGAGGTACTATTCTGCAGATCTCGGGAGTCACCAGTGCTTGTTTGAGTCCCTGTTGTCTTTCCAACCGGACTGACCTCTGACCTCTGACAGTATCTTTTTTTTTTTCTCCATCACATAATGTTCCTCCACACAAGTCCTTGGACGGTTCCTCTTTCTGCGGCCGTCCTCTGTGAACCCTCCAGCTGCTCGCTTTGCACTTAAGCAAGTCGCTTCTATACGTTCTGAACGCATTGAGCCGCTGCTCATGTGCTTGGTTGGAAAATTGTACCGAACAAAATGGCCGGTGAGCTTAGCAGTAAAAGTTTGCTTGGTGTCCCGACATACAGTAAAACAATAATAAAAAAAAACAACAACACTATTTGTGGCCACTTTGAGGACATTTTGTCAGATTCTCATCGTCACACAGATTTCTCGTTTCGCTCGTTTCATTTTCTCTTCACAACTTATAGATCCCACACCCTTGGGCCGTCATAAGTTCAGAGAGGAAAAACTGCGAGGGCTGCGAGATACAGTGGGCACGCACTCAGGCGTGATGGACAGATCCAGGAGAGACTAAGCAGAGGAGCTTTCAGGCTCGGCACAGGAGATCTTTTCAACCCCATCTCCCCCTTTGGCCTCCCGCTCTACCTCACCTCTGCTCCCGCTATCCTCTCATCCCTTCATCCCTTCCAGCTCTCCTCCCCACCTCCTCCTCTCGGCACCCCCGCGGCTGAGCTTTGCACTGTTTTCACAAACACGCGCGCAGACTCACCCGAGACACCACCAGGGGGACCGTGAGCTGCAGCTCCGGACCAAAGCGGTCTCCACATCCAATCCCCAGGCGTTGACGAAATCGGGGCGAAAAGGGGAGATTGATGAAGACGGATTTGGACGGAACGGCGGCGAGAAGTGAGACCGAGGATCTCGCTACTCTCCCACGCCACCTACGCCATCCCAGTGATGACATCACGGCGGCCAGAGACCTTTCAAACTGCGACGGTGATTAAGTGCGATTAGTTCTGTCTGGGACTGACGGATCCCACGAGACTTTGATACGACTAAAAGTTTTTGTTTTTTTTCAGTGGTGTTGAGAGTTGAAACAGATGAGAGTTGGGATGTTTCACTGTGTTGGCAGATTTATTTTTTTTGTAGTGCAACTGTGCATGATCATTGGAGATTTAACCATGTGATGACACCTGATTACAATCATCAATCACCAAACACCGGAAGGGCAGTTTAGAGACATGTATAGATGGTTTAGGGATTTTCTTTATGAGGGAAGAAGCTACAGTGAACGATTTCAGAATATAGAGGGCAAAACCCAACTCGGTGGCAAACTTGTTTTTTTTTTCAGTTAATTTGTGCATAAATATTGGCGCAAACCATGGTTGACGGTGATAACAGACTGCACTTATGGGAAGACATCACCTTTAAGCAATCGCAATTCCATTTCATGGCTTAAATTATCCTGCTTAACATTTACCAGTTGCCATTTGCAAATACACAACAGTTACAGAAGCCTGGTTTTTCCACAACTTTTACATTGTAGGTTTGAGTTTTTTTCATAGGTACAGTAATTCATTGGCACAAGACGAATTAAAACAACACCAACATATGTTTTAAATTGAATATAAATAAGGCATTTGTGTTTTCGTTTACTTGTGCACACATTCCTTTGAGGTTGGGATGGTTTTACAATGACATCACAACCGGGAGAATGTTGTGAGATTTGTGAGAACGTTAGCAATAACGCTGTCTGACGTTTGCTGCCTTAGCATTGGATGCTACTGGATACAGACACTGCGCCTTTAAGAAAGAGTGTACTGCAGAAAATGTTCAGCACTGCCCCATCTAGGGGACATGTTGGAGGGTGAGGGGGGGTGTGGCCACACAGAGCAGGGAGGACAGAGATTGGAGGCGACCCTTCCAATCACCCCAAGCGCCATGAAGCCCTCTGCTTTCTCAGCAGGAGGGACTCGCAGCAGCAAGGGGGGGGAGCAAAAACAACACACTCAGGTCACCCTCTCTCTCTCACACACACACACACACACACACACACACACACACACACACGGTAAAGGCAATCTTTCATCTTTCCTCCTAAAACAAAAAGTGGGGAGAGAAAGTGTGGCGACCGTGCTGACAGCGACGCCGAGTGTGAAGTGCTGACTCGCCGGCCTCGCCGCCGCCTCGCCACCGCCTCCCGCCACGCAGGAGACGGAGCGTGTCCTGATAAATAAAGCTACAAATGCACCGGAAAAGGGGGGCGGGGGCAACCTTGTGTGTGTGTGTGTGTGTGTGTTTGTGTCATGGTGGTGGTGGAGGGGTGCAGTGGTAGCGCGGAGGGCTATAATTAGTAAGTGATTAACGAGCCGGCATCAGACAGGACCCACATCATTGATTGGGATGTTGTGCAACACTGCTGCAGCGAAAATGAGCCGTGAGCCGGCCCTGGGAAGGAGCGCTGAGGTCACACACACACACACACACACACACACACACACACACACACACACACACACACACACACACACACACACACACACACACACACACACACACACACACACGTGTTTGTTCTTGGCCCAGGATAAATCCAATGGTCATTAGCAAGAACATGAAGGAAAAGCCCATGAAGTCGGACAGGTTGCAGCCACTCGGGGCTCCGCAGAGAACAAATCTCTCGTCTGACTGCAGAGAGAAAAGACTGCGAGGTTTAATGCAAGTAGCGACACATTTTAGCTTCAAACACCTCCAGAGATTTGACTGCACTTCCGAGGTCCGAGGTGAATACCATGAAGACCATTGTGAATCCAATAAATAGTCGTTTTCTTGTTGTTGTTTTTGTAGTGCTTGCCATTTTTTCCCTCTTTGTTGATTTGAGCCTTAATCTGAAGATCTCTGAGAGAGTTGAGAAAAAAAATCTACTTTATTCAAAATTTGTTTTGCTGTTCCAAAAAGTTGGAAGCAGTTTCTTTTTTCCTCCTGTGTTGACAGCTACTAAACTAAAAAACTAAACAAAAAGAAATTTCTCTAGACATTTGACATGATGGGATTTTCGCCTCAAGAAACAAGCTGTTTTTTTTATCCTGACACTGGCAAAGGTTTAAACTTTTTGAGAAAAAAGTAACAGAGAATTAACAAAATAAAACTGAAAAAACAGGACACAAACCAATAAAAATTGTCAGGAAATGACTTGGCTCATTATTTTCAGAAGGTGATAAACTGAAAAACTACGGAAGCGTATTACATTCACTGGGCAAAATAAAAAAAAAAATCTGTTTTTCGTGCAAATTTTTTCCGCCCTATTTTCCCGAGCTTAGAGAGCATCGGAAACAATCGCATCCATTCTTTCATTGACAGCTAGATATAATGGAAGCAAACACGGCCAGCTTGTTCAGTTCAATCAAATTCTATTTTGACATGGGTTTGAGACACAGGGAAATAGTCCTGTCTTTAAGTGACATTGATGGCATTACAATCGGTTTATCAACTTTACGTAGGCATCTGAGGACTTTGCGGTTGTTTCGAAGGAAAGCCCATTCAGATATTCTCTGATATGTTTCTCAGATATGTTTCTCCAGGATCAATTGCATAAATATGGCATCATGGCTCCATGGATACAAAATGATGCCTTTGAAGTGCATTCAGACTGGCTACGTGGTGACATGTGTCACCACCGTAGAGCACATCCATGCCGTAGAGTCACCTGTCTACTGTATTCTCGCGGGAACAGTGTGGAAAAAAATTAGCACAAAAAACAGAACTAATGACACTGAAAAACAGATTTTTTTTTTAATTTGCCAAGTGAATGCAATACGCTTCCGTAAAAAACAAAAATGCTGAGTCAAAAATATTTTTCAAAAATAAATATGCATTACCCCTGTGTTTTTTGTGTTTTTTCCTGTTGTAGTGCAATCAGCACCCTCCTTTCTAAAAGTAAAAAAAACTTCAACAGAAGAAAAATTATGTTGAGGAGTAAAAAACAAAAAGCAATAGTTCACTTCAGGCCGACGTTCAACAGCTTCATGAACCAACACAAGAAAAACACCACTGAATTATTTGCACCTGCTTTACAAAAAAACAGAAACATCTGGTGCTGATTATGCCAAAATTGTTCAAAAAAAAAAAAAAACTGTCCCGAATAATTGGCCGACCAATTAAAAATGCAGAAAGAAAGACTTGAGAGAGAAAGAGAGAAAAAAAAGAACCTGAACTAAAAGAAGTATGTCTAACTAAAGGATGCCGTTTGACTGCCACATCTCTCTCTCTCTCTCTCTCTCTCTCTCTCTCTCTCTCTCTCTCTCTCTCTCTCTCTCTCTCTCTCTCTCTCTCTCTCTCTCTCTCTCTCTCTCTCTCTCTCTCTCTCTCTCTCTCTCTCTCTCTCTCGACGAGGCAGCAGTCAGCACTCGGGGAAACTTGCCCGACCCGACTGTCAGCTCGCAGGAGGATGAAAAGCAGGTACGGCGAGAGGGAAACGCTGAGGGGTGCAAAAGAGGAAGTGAGAGCACCGTCCACCCCCAAACTTTTTTTTTTATTTATTTTTTTTTATTAGGGGGCCAGCTGCGAACCCTGCTGGGGTTTACAGCACCAGTAGTGGAGGGGAGGGTGCAGGGCCTGACACCAGTGGTGCAAAGCCTCCACGTCCTTTTTGCCCTGCCAAGCTAATGATGATGGCGATGACAACGAGGGGGAGGAAGGAGGAGAGAGAAACACTTAAACACTTCAATCTTGGCTCTCGCCACCGACCGATGCGGCGCCAGAATTAAATTTGCACTGCAGGCAGAAAACGAAAGAGAACCGGGCAGGCTGAAGGAGCGACGGCACTACCTTGTCGTTGTTGTAGTAGGCCAGGTTCTCGCCGTCCAACCTCACCCACCGCCTCTGGAAGACGCAATTCCTGCGGGGGAAAAAAAGAGGGGGGGGGGGGCGCACAGACAGAGGCAATCCGTCAAGGGCGGGATGGATGGAGACGAAGCGAGATGCAGACGGGAAGTCGTTTAGCCAAATTTCGCCCCCAACAGGTGCTCGTCTTTCATCGGGAGGTTCACTTCGTCAAAAAGTCGCTGCAACAGCTGTCAGTTAGCGTAATCAAAACAAATGAGAACTTTTCAGTTTGAATACTCCACAAAGTGGCAGCGCAGTGGCAAAAAAAAAACAAATAAAAAACAGCGTGTCAGGCAATGAAGGGGAAAATAAACAGAGGTAAATGATGGATTATGGACAAGAGAGACATATGTGAGACAAATGAAGTGGAAGCAACACGCAACATCTCCCAAGGTTGCACCACAAACACCTTGAGTTCTTTTTTTCCCCCAAGAAGTCTTTCACAGGTTTATGCAACTACATATAAATGCGCACATTGAAATGAACCTTTCACCCAGAGTGACTGAGAATACTATACAGCAAAAACAACAAAGTGTTCCAAGTAACAGGAAGTAGTGGCTGACTAAACAACTGTGGTCACCGTTCACTACACAAAGGTGTCGGGGACTCTCTGGTTTGCGGCAGGGAGCTCTTGAAAATGTGTGTTAGAGTTCTGCTCAAGGTGTTCAACATAAGGCCCTGTACAGCAACAGTTCCAGTAAACTGCCAGGTAAAAAAAAATAAGACGGTGGGTGTTCAGCGGTTTTCACGCTCGCCTGACCGGAATGTCCTGTCCTGGAATACAGCGCTTTCACTTGTGCGTCATTTTGGTTAAAATTCGCGTGTAAAGAGAAGACGAGAAACCAGGCAAAACAGGAAATGACCCAAATGTAGGAGCTGAGGGGAAGCAGGGTGCGTTTTTTGTTTACCATGTTTAGCTGATTGAGAGCCCTGGAGCTAATCTCTTAATGCGAAAGATTACGTTTACATTTAGAGACAAACAACCATTCACACTCACATGCACATGAGTCATCCCAAAGGGATCAATAAAGTCTCTATCTATCTATCTATCTATCTATCTATCTATCTACGGACAATTTAGAGCTTCCATTTGAAATCCCATGCATGTGCTTGGAGTGTGGGAGGAAGCCGGAGAACCTGGAGAGAACCCACGCAGACACAGGGAGAACATGCAAACTCCACACAGAAAGGTCCCAGGCCCGGAATCGAACCCACAACCTTCTTGCTCTGAGGCGGCAGCGCTAACCACCATTTTCCCACGCTGGAGAATAAATGCTACATGGCTAACGCGCTAGGGAATCTGTTTTCACATGGTGGCGAAATTTCAAATACCTTTAAATCACCTTCTGTTTTTATGCAGTGACAATGAAAGCGATGTTTAGGTTCAACATAACGACACTTTAGGTTTCAGAGTCGCTGTCTTACCCCTGAGGAGAGAGTTTGTCCAGCCAGCCCACTTTGAGGACCTGGTGTCTGGGGGCACCATAGAAGCAGGCGTAGGGAGAAATCTCAGGCATGGCGTCCGACACGCAGTCTGCCGGCTCCGAGTACACTTCGCACTCTGCCAAGTTCACAGAGGCCTCCTGAGGTGCAGCAGACAGGCTCTCTGGCGCCACCAAAGGTCTTTGGTCCAAAGGCACCTTGGACGGAATGCTGGTGCACTCGTCCACGGTGGAGTATTCGCACTTGTTCGGGTCGCAGACGGACAAAGCAGGAGGAGGGACTTCCTCTTTGGGTTCCTTTGGTCCAACCGCCTTTTTTCTGTTGTAACATTATTACAGTTGAGTTGCTTTCATATAGTACAGCTTAGTCTATATAGCAGAAATGTTCAGGCTAACTGACTTCATGAAGTAGAAGGGTTAAGTTAAGGAAACTGGACTTGTTCTTGTGATCTTGAAGACTTTCACCTTTTATCTGAGATAAGAACCTTCACAGAATGAAACGTGAATTTTAACACTGCTATCTACAACTTACCAGTTTATTATATTTTACCCCAAAATCTGTTAAATCAAGTGTTACAAATCTCTGAATCTAAAAACAACATTGTCAAAGACCGCTATGTCGATGATATTCTTCTCAACGTGAGTGGCAGTTTTTATTGGGATTTTGTGTCGATGTGTGCACACACTACAATTCTACAATTTAATTTAGCAGATGCTTTCATGCAAAGCAACGTACAACACAAGCAAGGATTTAGACCGGACACGTGACACATCAAGCACATGACCTGAGCACCTCGTCTCTTTAACAAGGCTTCTTGTGCTTGAAGTTTGATGTGGAGCAGATGATGAACGCTGGGAGGTTCACTGCCACGGGTCCCTGCACAACTTGTGGCCCAAAAAACTAGCATTCTAATCAAAGAAACGTCTTGTTAAAGATACAACCGCAGTCTGGCTTGCCATCATGACCAAAGGTGAAACCTATAAATATATGCAAAATATAACAGGCGAAAAACCAACGAGGTTCCTTCAGAGGTTCCTTCCTTCATGCCGTCTGATTGCCACCGTAGCAGTTGTGGGTGGGTGGTTGTGTGTGTGGTGTGTCTGGGGGAGGATGTGGGTGGGTGAGTTGGTAGGGAGGGCAGCTGCTCAACGCACCTGAGCTTCTTGTGCTTGAGCTTGTCTCTGAAAGCCTTCTGCAGGCCTTCTTTAGCGGCCGGGCCCTGCAGAACACACGGGAGATTAGCATCAGATAAAAAGAAGAGGAGGCAGCACGTCCATCTTTCAGTCAGACACGTTGGCACGCTGAGCTAGGAGAACTTCAGCGGCTAGGTGACATTTGTATTAACCTCAAGCAGAAAAAAAACTGTCACATTTTCTATACGGCAAGCTGGGCACATCTAAGCGATGACACTGTGGTGGGGATGGGGTTGTTTGGAGGGGGAGGGGGCGGGGGGTTGCTGTGGCCCTGTGGCTGAAAGCGCTGAAGATTTGCGGCAGCACGTCGCTTCCTCTTTAGCTAGCTGCTACTCTATCTACGAGGGAGCATGCAGCGTCTTACCGTGGCGCTCTCAGGGTTGTTGTACAGGAACATCTCGCCGTAGGGTGCGATGGCCGACTGCTGCTGCCGCGCTGAGGGAGGAACGACAGAGACGACACCGTCACGGGGCGACTGGGCAGAACACAGTGTGAAGTCCAGGAGTTTGAACAAACAGTTAATAGCAAAAGATGACTCTGTTGTTTTCCTGTCTGTTGATTAAAGTGACTCATTGAGCCCCGTCAGCAGTCAAACCATTCATTTCATTGTCTTAGCATCATTGCGTTAGCCTCACAAGTTGTGTTTCCATTACAGGTTTTTGCAAAATAAAAGCAATATTTCTGAAATTAAAAGTGCAACTGCGATTTGCAGGCGTTTTCCACTGAATGGTGTGAAGCACATAAGCCGTAATCCTCTCGCTGGATGAGATTTTACAAGAATTATGTCTGCTTTTGTTTGTTTACATTTGTTTGCTGTCAAGAATGGTTGTTATATTTTTCTCTGTGATTACTTGTAAAAAATATTCTGTCTCCTCCTCTGTTCAATCATAACGCACCATTTTCACCTGAAGTGAACTAGTCACGTGACCCCGTACGTCACGTCCGGTGACGTGTAGATATGAAAAAAGTGTTTCCATGACACTTTTGTAATCATCCCAAAAGTGCCATCACCAGTTTTTTTATTGCAATATTTAGGTTTTGCGCAATTATAGAGGCAATGGAAACACAGCTATTGTCTTCGCATCATCGTCTTCGCATGATGGCCTTTCCCCTCTGCCCATCCCAGACTGCAGACCTCCTCTGTTTGCCAGAGTCTCTGCCAAATGGGCAATTTTTCAGCCTGCTGCTGCATCAAGGAAGTTTGGTTGCTGGTCATTGGCAGCCCAGACGAAGAAGAAGAAGAGGAGAAGGAGAAGGAGGTGGAGCAGAGCAGCTCTGGCCAGACACTATTAGTGTGGAGACCTGAGGGCAGCCCTGCGTGGGCCGCAGCCTGTCACTGTGAGAAATGGCACCAGCGTCTCCCGAGGAGCGCCGGCAGCCAGAAGATGCGGCCGTGGGGCCCCGGGAAAAGCTAATACCAAAGAAAGACGGCGCGGGATGGAAGACGAGCGGCCGAGCCCAAACCAATGAGCTTTTTTTTTCTAAAAAGACACTGGCAGAGAGTTTAGTCGAGGCAGTGGGCTCTATGAAGAGGTCAGTGTGCTGCATGATGGAGACCCCTCCAACACCATTGCCCTCTCTCTCTCTCTCTCTCTCTCTCTCTCTCTCTCTCTCTCTCTCTCTCTCTCTCTCTCTCTCTCTCTCTCTCTCTCTCTCTCTCTCTCTCTCTCTCTCTCTCTCTCTCTCTCTCTCTCTCTCTCTCTCTCTCTCTCTCTCTCTCTCTCTCTCTCTCTGCGAGCAGACAGCGACCATCAATCTGTGTCTCTCTCGACCGACCCTTGGGCGACTGGCCACGCGCCGCTGTCTTCACTTCCTGTCCGACTCGCTCCATTCTTCCCGCCCCCACCACCGCCGCCCTGTCGAGCACACACTCATAACGAGACTCATCACACACACCGAGGACGCTTGAAAATTGAATGCGCGCGCTGATGTGACGCTAGTTTCTGTGTTTCCTGCTGCTTGTTCCCTGCTAAATGGTTACAGCGAAGAAAGCCCTGCTGCCAAGTTTGCTTTTGCAGATTGTTTGTCCAAAAAAGCTCAGGAATAATCAAAAATGAGAAATCCAATTTTGCACTCATCATTTTGGTATTGCCGTTTTGTTTTTAAAGCAAAAAGCTGTCACAATGGATCTGGAGTTTTTATTATTATGTAATTACAGTGAGAGTTGTTAAGTACTTAAAAAATAGTAAAATAAATGCCAAAGCCATTTTAGCCCATTTTCTGCAACGTCTTTCATCACCATTGTGATGACTTTCAGTTTCTGTTTGAGATGGAGTAACTAAGAATAGGTTCAAAGCAACTTCCCCCTGTTGCAGCAAGAGCACACCTTCTGCAACCGAAAAAATAGAGAAAAAGAGAGTCCGAGTGCACGAAGGGGGGCGATCAGCAGAGGACAAAAATAAACCCAACCAAACAACCTTCCGTTTGCTGCCCGTTGCAAAACACACTCAGTACAATAGAGTGTTTCAGTTCCTGCACTTCTGGCTCCCTGCTGTAAGTGATGATCATCCACGACATGAACCATCACAGCAGCAGCACTGAAAAGTTGGTCCTCAGCTTCTGAGGGACACTGACATGAGCTCACCAGACGCCATCCCGACATTGACAGCACACTGCGCTGCCTGTTCAATCCAACCGTTCACCCAAGCCTGCAGCTTTGCACCTGCTGAGTCGAGCTCAGATCGCATTCATACCACAAACACTGCAGAGCGCGTGTGTGAGCGTCTCAAAGGTCTCAGTCGTCGGGTGATCAGCAGAAAATCCGGAAGAAAAAAATCGATTAAGTTTTGCATAATCTGGCCCCTACGATCTCAAAGACGAGTCTGTGTGTCGAAGCCTGACAAAGTGGACCCAGCGGGAGGTGTGTGTGTGTGTGTGTGTGTGTTATTGAATGATTATTTGCTCAGTTGTTGAAGAACCACCGGGCATCGAGGGCCACTCAACCTTCAACAGTGCGAATGCAAACAGCAGGTGCAGTAAAAACTCTTCAAGTATTCCACTTATTCTCTAAAAAAACATGTCAAACAGCGGCGTGCCAGACCTCGCTGCGGTGGGCGACGAGCTCCCCGCCTCCCTGCTCAGGGATTGTCTCGCCGCCGCCACCGCCGCCTCTTCCTGCATCTCACCGCCTGTTTTTTTTTTTTTTTTTTTGTCTTTGCATCCATCTCCTCTTCCCTCCTCTTCAAAACGGCTCCAGCGACTCACGTTTCTCTCTGCTCTCCCTCACCATCGTGTTCTACATACATGGCGGGGAAAAGTTGAAAAAAAACAAGGTGGTGTGCCAGGAGACCGCTGGCGTGCAGGTGCGTTGGAGGGGGGGAGGAAGATGCAAATAATAGAAAAAAAAAAAAAAAGAAGAAGACGAGGGAAGAGGAGGGAGAGGAAATCGTTGCGCGACTGTCAGCGCAATCCAGACAGGAGCGAGCCTCATGCAGGAGGAGAGAAGAGGAGGAGGAGGAGGAAAAGTGGGAAAAGGAGGAGGTGGGGGACGAGGAAGAGGAGGAGGTGGAGGAGAAATTCAGAGAGCGTCAGCGCTGCACGATCCTGCAAAGTTGAACAACTTTGACGCGAGACGGCAGCAGGAAAACTTGGGAAACTCGGGGACGAGGAGCGAGTGGGAATATTCCCCCCCGTATGTGAGTTTGAAACGCAGGCTGACGCCGTTTCCCACGACACGGCAGCCCAAAACACACCGCGAACCGCCGCCCTCCTCCTCCTCATCCTCCTCCTCCGCCTTCACTCCCGGCCGTCTTTCATCCGGGCAAACAAGAGCGCCGCCGATTCAACTGTGGGATGAAATATTCATGGCGGAGAAGGAAGCAGCGGGAGCAGCGGGAGCAGCCGAGGAGGCCGTGTGTACCTTTCTGTGCGCCGTCTGCACCGGCGGGACCTTGGGAGCCGGCGAGGTGTTCGGGGCTGCTCGTTTGCGACGGCGCCATGCTCCTGAGGAGGAAGAGAAATCAGTGCAGCAGAAACAGGGAAACAGCGTTTAAACCTAAAAGCCACGAGAATACAGATATGGAACCCTGAGAGGGACTTTCACAGGTCACACTTAAGCTGCGGAGAAAAGCAGCACTTTTTTGGTTTGATTTTACTTCTGTTATCATCAGTTCAATATTTTTTTTTTTTTTTTTTTTATTTGCCTGGTGGCTGCACCATAGTGAATAAATCCATAAACCATGATTTATTGTTTTGTGTATTTTGAAACATTTGTAATTATTCAAGATTTGCAAAATTATGTTCATTACTGCATCTATCATGATGTTTGTGCGTCTGCCAGGTTTAGTCTCCTTCTTGCAGCTTCACACGGCTCTCCTTAAAGGCCCCGTTTGGAAATATATTCAATGAATTAGCATACAAGGGGTTTACTGATTACTATGATGCCACAGCTCTTAAAAGAGAGATGTGAGACCAGGTGGGGAGGTAGAATTAAGAGATTAACACTTTTATTGCTCGCAATATTCTCAGTGACCATTAGGTGCTGCTAAAACTGTAACTGAGTTGGCCAAAGACATGAACTAATCTTATGCTGAGCGAGAAAACTTTTTTTTCCTCACTAAAACTAAAAAATTGCAAATTGTTCCTGTGCCAGAAAGGTTTTCAGACCAAGTCAGCTGTTTTTAGTCCTGACCGTGGAGCCAGCTAAGCTAGTTAGCATTAGTCTTCGCGCAAGCAGCTCCCCGGTGATGAGCTGATCGTTTAACTTACTGTACCTGTCATGAGGCGCTGGATGGATCTGATCCGGGATCTCGGGGACGGGCCGGTGCCTCAGCCGGTACGAGCGGGTGAGCCGCGCACCTTCTGGAATCTTGAAAGTGGTATGGGTCTCGTAGATCACGTTCTCCACCATTTCCCCACTGAAACCCGTGCTGGCCTCCGACAGCGCAGCTTCAGCAGGGTGGGCAAGCGAGTCGGTGCTGGACAGCGAGGGGTCCCCGGAGGAAACGTCCCAGTCCGAGGGCATTTCAGAGACGGAGAGGGACTCGATGCTGCTGCCACTGCTGCTGCTGGGGCCGGAGGACATGGAGGGAGGGATGAGTCCAAGTTGGGAGGTTTGGATGTTGGCAGGATGACGAGGGGTTGGTTGAGGCAGACGCACACATCTGCTCTCCTCCTCAGCCTCCACGTGGGTTCCAAGAGCGACCCCTGCAGGCAGAGTCTGACTCCCCTGCAGGTCAGTCCAGTCCCTCTGCTGGCGGACCTGGCACGACGTGCCCCTCTTCTTGTCCTGCATGAAGATGTGTCTGGGGTAGAGGGCCGGCTTCCTGCGGCCTCGCCCGTTATCCAGCCCTCCCTCTGCATCCTCCTCTCCACCGCTCTGCTGCTGCTGCTTGACTCCCAGGGCCTCCAGGCTGCGGAGGATGCGTCGACGATGGCCCGTCGGAAGGATTCCCAGTTGCATCAGCTGCTCCTCCGTGAGGTCCCGGCAGTCCCCCAGAGATTTGCAGCCGCCCTCCTGGAAGCAGGAGGCGTACTGGGGGAGGTGGAGGGTGAGGAGCCACTTGCCGATCTCCTCGCTGGTCCCCGGAGGCTCCGACATGACGCTGTGAGTTCACCTCTGCCACATCAGGGAGGGCCTCAGAAGACTTGGTGATCTCACCTAAAACTGCACAATGCAAAAGGAATGATGGGTGAGAGGAAAGGCTGGAAAGATGAAGCTTT